>NC_134358.1:43228162-43300662 GCF_048569485.1 Anomaloglossus baeobatrachus
GAGCATTGGTGACCTGCAGAGCGTTGCTGACCCGCAGAGCATTGGTGGCCCTCAGAGCATTGGTGGCCCTCAGACCATTGGTGTCCCACAGAGCGTTGGTGGTCCGAAGAGTGTTGTTGACCTGCAGAGAGTTGGTGGCCCGAAGAGCGTTGCTGACCCTTAGAGCATTGGTGACCCGCAGAGCATTGGTGGCCCTCAGACCATTGGTGTCCCACAGAGCGTTGGTGGTCCGAAGAGCGTTGATGACCTACAGAGCATTGGTGATCTGCAGAGCATTGGTGGCCCGTAGAGCGTTGCTGACCCGCAGAGCATTGGTGGCCCTCAGACCATTGGTGGCCCACAGAGCGTTGGTGGTCCGAAGAGTGTTGTTGACCTGCAGAGCGTTGGTGGTCCGAAGAGCGTTGGTGACATGCAGAGCGTTGCTGACCCGCAGAGCATTGGTGGCCCTCAGAGCATTGGTGGCCCTCAGACCATTGGTGTCCCACAGAGCGTTGGTGGTCCGAAGAGTGTTGTTGACCTGCAGTGAGTTGGTGGCCCGAAGAGCGTTGCTGACCCTTAGAGCATTGCTGACCCGCAGAGCATTGGTGACCCGCAGAGCATTGGTGGCCCTCAGACCATTGGTGTCCCACAGAGCGTTGGTGGTCCGAAGAGCGTTGATGACCTACAGAGCATTGGTGACCTGCAGAGCGTTGGTGGCCCGTAGAGCGTTGCTGACCCGCAGAGCATTGGTGGCCCTCAGACCATTGGTGGCCCACAGAGCGTTGGTGGTCCGAAGAGTGTTGTTGACTTGCAGAGTGTTGGTGGTCCGAAGAGCGTTGGTGACCTGCAGAGCGTTGCTGACCCGCAGAGCATTGGTGGCCCTCAGAGCATTGGTGGCCCTCAGACCATTGGTGTCCCACAGAGCGTTGGTGGTCCGAAGAGCGTTGATGACCTACAGAGCATTGGTGACCTGCAGAGCGTTGGTGGCCTGTAGAGCGTTGCTGACCCGCAGAGCATTGGTGGCCCTCAGACCATTGGTGGCCCACAGAGCGTTGGTGGTCTGAAGAGTGTTGTTGACCTGCAGAGAGTTGGTGGTCCGAAGAGTGCTGTTGACCTGCAGAGCGTTGGTGGTCCGAAGAGCGTTGGTGACCTGCAGAGCGTTGCTGACCCGCAGAGCATTGGTGTCCCTCAGACCATTGGTGTCCCACAGAGCGTTGGTGGTCCGAAGAGCGTTGATGACCTACAGAGCATTGGTGACCTGCAGAGCGTTGGTGGCCCGTAGAGCGTTGCTGACCCGCAGAGCATTGGTTGCCCTTAGACCATTGGTGGCCTACAGAGCGTTGGTGGTCCGAAGAGTGTTGTTGACCTGCAGAGAGTTGGTGGCCCGAAGAGCGTTGCTGATCCTCAGAGCATTGGTGACCCGCAGAGCATTGGTAGCTCGCAGGGTGTGAATGCTCTGCAGAACATTGGTAATTCGCAGAGCGTTGGTGGAGCACATAGCATTGGTGGTCCGCAGAGCATTAGTGGTCTGCAGAGCGGCCACCCGGACAGCTGCTGCAACAATCTGTGCATAACCAAAGAATTTCTGCACAGTCAGGAACCGTCTCAGGGAAGGTCATCTGCTGTTCGTCATCTTCATCGGGGTCTCCACCTGACTACAGTTTGTCGTTGTAACAGACGTGAGTGGGCAAATGCTGACATTTGATGGCGTCTGGCAGGTTGGATAGATGTTATTCTCTACACGGATGAATCCCGGTTTTCACTGTAAAGGGCATAATAGACTGGCAAATGGCGGTCACACCGGATACTTACTGGTTTTCTGCCCCCCCCTGGACCCTACCAATGCTGTAAAACTGCACATTTTAGAGTGGCCTTTATTGTGGGCAGCTTAAGTCACACCTGTGCAATAATCATGGTGTCTAATCAGGATCCTGATATGCCACACCTGTGAGGTGCATGGATTATTGTGGAAAAGGAGAAGCGCTCACCAAAAGTGATGGGCGAAACCAAACTGTAAAGTTCGGCATGCAATCTGGACTCCCAGTGTTCGTGCACAGACCCCGAAAATGTATTTCTCAGGGAAGATTGTGATAATGTCCAGGCAAAATGAGCATTAAAACAGGACAATTGCACTTACCGAGTCTCCTTCATGGCGGTCACACAGTTAGTGTCATCGAACCCTAATTATTACTAACCTCGGGGTTGATGACAGCTGTGATTTTTTGACAATTCCAAGCTGTCATTAACCCCCATATATTACCCCCAATTGCCACCACAACAAGGCAATCGAGATGAGCCAGGTAAGTGTCGCGGGCGGAGGAGGGGACGCTGCGCTCATCCACTGTTCGGGTCCGGCTGCTGCTGCTCGAGCGGTGGGCCGGATCCCGGTGACTCGAGCGGCGTTCCTCGCCCGTGAGTGAAAGGGGGTGGTGTGGTTTGGGGATATTGTCCGTGACGCCACCCACGGTTGTGGTGAGGTTGTGACACCACCGCTGCTCTGCACGTGGATCCTGGGAGCGATGACAGGGAGCAGGTTGGATGTTGTCTTTCCCCTCCGTGGGTAGGGGGGTTGGTTGTCCCGGGGCCCCAGTGAGGGTTAGGGATGACAGGTGGGTTACGGGGCCTGGTGAGGTGCAGGGTCGCGGGGGCAGCGCTGTGCTGCACGGCACGGTGGTACTCACTCAGCCAATGAATAATACAAACTCACCGGTAAAACAAACGGCTGGATGGACGGGTCCCACAGACGGCTGCGGTGTTTTTCCCCTGACCCCAGGTTGGTAGTGTAAGTCCTTTCCTGCACCTTCTTGTACGCTCCTCCTGTGCTCCGGTTTCCAGCTGGCTCCCCGGTTCGGTACCGATGGGCCACTACCCTGTCCCGGCTACCTACGGTTCCACCAAGACTGTCTTCCCGGCTCCCGCAGACGGCCACTGCCGTCTGCCTCACTGGCTACACGAGGGACCTAGGCTCCAACCTAGGCCCCAGTCTGCGTCTGCCTCTCTGCAGACCTCCTCTCTCTTCCTCTCCAGGACTTGTCTCAGCTGGTTTTTGCCTCAGGCCAGCTAGACTCCTCGGTGGGCATGCCCATCTGCCTGACTCCGCCCACCTGGTGTGTCTGTCTGAACCCAAGGGAAGAAATCAGGTCTCACTGGAGATGACTGCTGTGAACTGCTGGGGGTGGGTGTGTGTGTGTGTTGTTACCTGTGGCCCCTGGCTTGTCCAGGGCGCCACATAAGCTTCCCCGGATTGGCACATCAAATGGATGCACCAATTCTGGGGTGGCTGCAGGCTGCTATTTTTATGCTGTGTAGGGTCCAATAACCGTGGGCCTCCTCAGCCTGAGAATACCATCCCCATCCCCCCCAGCTTTATGTCGGCAGGGTATCAAAACTGTGGTGGACCCCACAATATTTTTTCAAGTTATTCATTTAAATAATTTTAAAAAAGCTGCTTGGGGTCCCTCTAAGATAACGCACACAGCTAGGGGCTCCAGCCTCCAGCTGTCTGCTTTATCTGAGCTGGGTATCAAAATATGGGGGACCCTACTCCATTTTATCCAATTAATTAATTCATTATTTTTATATGCCACTTCAGAGACCTAGAAAGCTAGTGTGAGGGCAACCAATCACAGACGCCGGCATGTCGGCAGTCTGACTGCATCCAGTCACAGACGCTGGGGAAGCAGTGAATATTCATAAGATCTAATGACTAGACCCGGAAGCAGTGTGACAGCCGCGCGGGAGGCTTGATAAGTATAATTGTCCTGCTTTAATCCCCATTTTGCTTCCTTTTGCAGCCTTCTAGCCCTTACTAACACCATTTTATAACATTTACATTGGGGTCCCTTAGATTTATATGGGGTTCGGCATCCGGGGTCAAGTTTGGATTCAAGTCTGGTCCTGAACTAGACTTATTTTTTTTTTTAAGTCTGATCGGACTCACCGAACCTGAATATCTGTGGGTTCTCCCATCTCTACTCACTGACACAGATTTAGACTTATTTGTGAACAGTATTTAAGAAAAAAGGCATTTTGTGTAACTAGAAAAAGTCTTAGGGGCACTTTGCACACTACGACATCGCAGGTGCGATGTCGGTGGGGTCAAATCGAAAGTGACGCACATCCGGCGTCGCTGTCGACATTGCAGTATGTGAATCCTTTTACATACGATTAACGAGCGCAAAAGCGTCGTTATCGTATCATCGGTGTAGGGTCCGACATTTCCATAATTTCAAAGCAGTGACAGGTACGATGTTGTTCCTCGTTCCTGCGGCAGCGCACATCGCTGGGTATGAAGCCGCAGGAGCGAGGAACATCTACTACCTGCGTCCTGGCTGCAATGCAGAAGGAAGGAGGTGGGCGAGATGTTTACGTCCTGCTCATCTCCGCCCCTCCGCTCCTATTGGCCGCCTGCCGTGTGACGTCGCTGTGACGCCGCACGATCCGCCCCCTTAGGAAGGAGGTGGTTCGCTGGCCAGAGCGACATCGCAGGGCAGGTAAGTGCGTGTGAAGCTGCCGTTGCGATAATGTTCGCTACGGCAGCAATCACAAGATATCGCTGCTGCGACGGGGGCGGGGACTATCGGCTTGGCATCGCAGCATCGGCTTGCGCTGTCGTAGTGTGCAAAGCACCCCTTAGATCTTTGCGTTCAGCTCATGTAAAATGAATGTTGCAATTATATTTTTGTTCAGTGTTTAGAAAATGTAATATAATATAATTATAACAATATAGAATAATATATAATAATAATAAGAAATAATATAATAATCTAAAATAAGATGATAATATAATATAATAATAATATAAAATGTTTATTATTATTATGATGATAATAATTGTAAGAAATTACATAATAATCTAAAATAAGATATAATATAATGTAATAATAATAATATTATATAAAATGTGTATTGTTATTAATAATAATAATAATAATAATAATAATAATAATAATGGTAAGAATTGATATAATAATCTAACAATAATATAATATTAATAATAATAATGATGATAAAAAATGTTATAAAATAATAGTAAGATGATATAATAATGTAATATATAAAATGTTTAATAATAATAATATAATAAAAATAATAACAGTAAAAACTATAAAAGGTAATATATAAAATGTGTATTAATAACGATAATAATTGATATAATAATCTAACAATAATATAATGTAGTAATAATAATAATAATATATAACATGTTATCAAATATTAATATAATAATAAAAGAAAAATAAATTATATAATCTAACAATAATATAATATATACAATGTATAATAATAATAAATGATATAATAATTAACAATAATATAATAATATAAAATATATAATAATGAAAAATACATGATATAATAGATAACAGTAATATAATATAATAATATATAAAATGTATAATAATAAGAACAACAGTAAATAATATAATCATCATCATCATGTAATATTGGGTGACAACACCCTGTAGCAGGTTGCAGCAGCCGTCCCCCCATACAGCAGTGTGCAGGCTCCGTGTCCAGTGCAGGGCAGGTGTCAGTTCCTCCGGATCTCCAGCAGGGGGCGGCGGTGCGGGCCCCATTATCCAGACGGAAGGGGCAGAGCCAGGCAGTGCATAGGCTGACAGAGGAGGTTAGTGCTGCAGCTGCAGGGCTCCCTCCACACAGCGCAGTTCTAGCTTCTGTGTTTCAGTCCCTGAATAATCCGCAGGATCTCCTGGATCTCTGTACTATGTCCTGCAATGGATCCTGCACTGGGGGGTGATCCTGAGCCTGTGAGCCGCCTGCAGAGGGGTTTGTAGCTGGGGGGTTTGCACAGCCCAACCCTTTCCTTTGGCTTCTCTTCTCCTGCGAATACAAGGATTGCAAATAGGAGAGTGTGATCCTACAAGGGGGGATCTGCTGCCGATCTAGAGGAATCCTGCCTGCTGCTGATCCTGCTGGATTTCTCCTGCTCGCTTTCTGGATTGATCCCGTCCTGAATATGGAGGCTGTGATAGAGAAGGAGTGCAGTGCTCTGGGGGGTCTGTTCCAGACCATTATCAGTGACATGAAGGTAAGAGCGGAGCTGGAGGGGTTAACCCCACCTGTGCCAGACCCTGCATGACTAATGAGGGTCACTGGCTGCAAATCCTGCAGGAAAAAATGGGGGATGGCTGCTTCTGCCCAGCCAGGGATGAGCCTGTGTGTGTGGTCGGGTCGGGCAGGACACCTGCCGGGATCTGGCGCTTATCCTCTAATCACTGATAGGACTCGGTGCCCCTGCACCAGCCGGCAGCATGGGGATATGGCATCCACTATTAGGGGGGCTGCTGTGTTTATGGCTGGGACTACCCCATTGTGTCTGCTACAAACTAACAGCTGACCAAATTCTTCCCTGGGGGCGTCAAACAGGTGTCAAGACTGGAGGTCTGTGCAGGAGAACGGGGATCCCTCACTATAGGGGCTCATCAACCCCATTTAATCTTATTTATGTAGGATTTATTTTTGTCTTTATCTTATTTTAATTTAATTTATTATTTTTTTAATCTATTTTATTTTATCTTTATCTATTTCTTATGTATTTATCTTATTGTTGTTTTTATATAATTCTATTTTTTTTCTTTTATTTTTTTATCTATTTGTGTCACCTTGATTTTGGCCTCTACTATATGTATTTCCATGGTTAACCCATTCGGTGCTGAAGCTTTGTGCTGTCTCTAGGTGACAGGCTGGCACCTGACCGCCAACCCCCCATTTATTAGTGAATCAGTAGCCGGAGTGTCATCCCCCCCTCCTTCCCTAGCCAGCCCCCTCCCCATGTGACCACGTATAGGGGGCTGGACTGAATTCATGTTGCTATGGAGTGAGGAATTTGCAGCATTGGTATTAAAGGGTCGTCCACATGTCATTACATATACACCACACCGCTATAGAGTGTTCTATGTAGGGTGATGGACTCTATATACAAATATATTTTTGACATTGTGTGTGTGTGTAATAAATATATATATATATATATTATATTATAGAACAAAAAATAAAAATAAAATATATATATATATATATTTTATTTTTTTTTTTTTTTTTGTTCTATATAACAATAAAAAAAAAAATATATATATATATATATATATATATATATATTTTTTATTATATAGAACAAAAAAAATAAAAAATATATATATATATTTTTTTTGTTCTATATATATATTATATATATTTTTATATATATATATATATATATATATATATATATATATATATATATATATATATATATATATATATATATATATATATATATATATATATATATAATTATTTTTTTTCACTATGTTATTATGCTGCAGTGTTTTGCGGTTCTTTTTTTCGGCCAGTCTATAGGTGAATCGTGTGTCGCTGTATACAGGACACAAGTGCTCTTTGTATGTCAGCAGTTTGCACCGCCATAGGTCACACCTGAGAACCTGTCATCAAACTATGTGCTCCAGAGATAACACTTCTGGATATTCCACGGCTGCGGGTACGCTGCTAATAACTGAAGCGTTGGGTTCTTTGTCACTGCTCGTCTTGTGTATTGGGCTGTGTTCACACCTGTGGTTCATTGTTTCTAGTTTACGTCACGTTTTTGGTTAACAGAATTGCGTTTCGTGACGCAGATTTACATCCAGCTGGGAAAACTATTTTATTGCAGATATTTAATAAATATGCTATAGTTGTGTATCCTCTCTCCCTCTGCTAATCCATCCCTCGCTCTGTCTATCCTTTTCTTTGTCTCTCTCTATAATGATCCTTCTCCGTCTATCCCCCCTCTCTCTCGCTCTCCGTCTATCCCCCCCTCTCTCGCTCTCAGTCTAACCCCCCTCTCGCTCTCCGCCTATCCCCCCTCTCTCTCGCTCTCCGCCTATCCCCCCTCTCTCTCGCTCTCCGCCTATCCCCCCTCTCTCTCGCTCTCCGCCTGTCCCCCCTCTCTCTCGCTCTCCGCCTGTCCCCCCCTCTCTCTCGCTCTCCGCCTGTCCCCCCTCTCTCTCGCTCTCCGCCTGTCCCCCCTCTCTCTCGCTCTCCGCCTGTCCCCCTCTCTCTCGCTCTCCGTCTATCCCCCCCTCTCTCGCTCTGTCTAACCCCCCTCTCGCTCTCCGCCTATCCCCCCTCTCTCTCGCTCTCCGCCTATCCCCCCTCTCTCTCGCTCTCCGCCTATCCCCCCTCTCTCTCGCTCTCCGCCTATCCCCCCTCTCTCTCGCTCTCCGCCTATCCCCCCTCTCTCTCGCTCTCCGCCTATCCCCCCTCTCTCTCGCTCTCCGCCTATCCCCTCTCTCTCGCTCTCCGCCTATCCCCCCTCTCTCTCGCTCTCCGCCTATCCCCCCTCTCTCTCGCTCTCTGCCTGTCCCCCCTCTCTCTCGCTCTCCGCCTGTCCCCCCTCTCTCTCGCTCTCCGCCTGTCCCCCCTCTCTCTCGCTCTCCGCCTGTCCCCCCTCTCTCTCGCTCTCCGCCTGTCCCCCCTCTCTCTCGCTCTCTGCCTGTCCCCCCTCTCTCTCGCTCTCTGCCTGTCCCCCCTCTCTCTCGCTCTCTGCCTGTCCCCCCTCTCTCTCGCTCTCTGCCTGTCCCCCCTCTCTCTCGCTCTCTGCCTGTCCCCCCTCTCTCTCGCTCTCTGCCTGTCCCCCCTCTCTCTCGCTCTCTGCCTGTCCCCCCTCTCTCTCGCTCTCTGCCTGTCCCCCCTCTCTCTCGCTCTCTGCCTGTCCCCCCTCTCTCTCGCTCTCTGCCTGTCCCCCCTCTCTCTCGCTCTCCGCCTGTCCCCTCTCGCTCTCCGCCTGTCCCCTCTCTCTCTCGCTCTCCGCCTGTCCCCCCTCTCTCTCTCGCTCTCCGCCTGTCCCCCCCTCTCTCTCTCGCTCTCCGCCTGTCCCCCCTCTCTCTCTCGCTCTCCGCCTGTCCCCCCTCTCTCTCTCGCTCTCCGCCTGTCCCCCCTCTCTCTCGCGCTCTCCGCCTGTCCCCCCTCTCTCTCGCGCTCTCCGCCTGTCCCCCCTCTCTCTCGCGCTCTCCGCCTGTCCCCCCTCTCTCTCGCGCTCTCCGCCTGTCCCCCCTCTCTCTCGCGCTCTCCGCCTGTCCCCCCTCTCTCTCGCGCTCTCCGCCTGTCCCCCCTCTCTCTCGCGCTCTCCGCCTGTCCCCCCTCTCTCTCGCCCTCTCCGCCTGTCGCCCCTCTCTCTCGCGCTCTCCGCCTGTCGCGCTCTCACGAGCTCTGTCTGATTGTACTATATTTTACCAATTTTTCTTTCTCCACTTCTGTGTATGGACCTGGATTAGCCAGGCTTTTACATCACTTTGCTAAAAATTGGATTAGGGGATCATAGTCTGCTTGGATAATATGAACTCCTTGATGACGTTAAATATCTGTGCATTGTTAGTGCTAAAGCGTTCATGTAGTAGCCTCGTGAATAATGGATTCCATTATTCCATTTCTTTTTGTGTGGGACCAGTAGAGCCCAAACTAATATGGACATTTCTTTTTGTGTGGGACCAGTAGAGCCCAAGCTAATATGGACATTTCTTTTTGTGTGGAACCAGTAGAGCCCAAACAAATATGGACATTTCTTTTTGTGTGGGACCAGTAGAGCACAAACCAACTGATTTGGGCTCATTTTAGGTGCTCATGAATAGTTGTCAGAGTTTAAACAGATTGTCGACAGAGGCCATTGGGGCATTTGGTGGTGATAAAGGGGACCCTCTCTTTATAAGTCAGATCGTTGACACCGAGGACCTGACCCATTCATCAGTTACGAGAGCACGTAGCACTATCTTATTACGATATATTTTCTCAGTTTACTCCAACAATTTGTATAAAATGCTCATAAGGGGGTTTTCATTAAGGCAGCGGGTTATCCTGACCGCCTCGGGATAATGACATTTTAACACATTGCACTTTTGTGTGGGTTTAATTAGTTAACTATTAATGGCATCCGCTGTCTTCGCTTGTCTTGCCTTGATACATCTGGTCATGCATGAAGAAAATGGGCCACATGTTTTTGCAGTGGAGAAGATGGGTCATTTGTTCAGGATAGTTTAAATACATCCTATTTTTATTGGGGGGGCGGCATTATTCATTTTTAGAGGAGCAGCATTACTTTTAAAGGGGCACCCTAATGCTCTCCAATACTATTCCCTCTATTGGAGCCATTACAATTGACTTGCCCCAAGCGCTAGCAACCTACACTACTATAGTACAGGCACTTCTTGTGCCGCCATATGGTGCAATCGATATTCTCCTGTGCTAGTAATACTTCATGAAAACCGCCACAACCTGTGCGACAAGTCACAATGTTGGATCGACGCTTTGTAAAACCCACTACACTAAAACATGTGCTATATGGCGCTCCAGTTTGTATATAACTTAAATACACCCTTGTATATGAGTCCTTACTTTATGTAAATATATTGGGCTATTAGTTTCTCCAATTTTTTTGCAATGGGATTTGGCTCTAGATGTAGCTCCGCCAACATGATGGCAGCCGAACGCTGCGCTACAGCTGTATTGAACGCAAATGAGAACAGCCAAGCTGCGAAAAGAACGCAGAAATCCGAAACGGGCAGCATTATTAACGTAGCACATCAACTGTCATGTTGGCAGCTGCTACAGTCTGTACTGGTCAGCACACCTTGCTACCAGGAAACGGTGCAATTTTACATAATCCATTACTGACTATTTCAGTGTTGTTAATGATTATGCTTAATTAGACTGTGTATTGTAGTTTCGATACAATCAGTGTTTTATGCGCAGGAGATTATCACTACAGGGCAAGGTGTCATGTAGTCCAGCTAATCTTTGTAACCCCGCCCTCACCACTGATTGGCAGTTTCCTGTGTACACTGTATATTGTCAGCCAGTTAGTGGTCTGGGCGGGGCTATAAACAGTTCAGCATTCTGACTGCTGCTACATTTACAATAGGAAAAACAGGGATTTGATCAAAACTGCACCAAGTAGCTCGGTAAGTGATACATCGATGGAATCAGGCTTTCAGACCGTACATCAGGCTGCTCTCAGATTTTATAGTAAAATCCTGTTGACAGATTCCTGCTAAAAATTATATTCATTTTTGATCAGACCCATCTATCCATGAGCGAACATTATAACGTGTCTATAGTTGAATCCAAGAACTATTTAAGAAAAAGTTTCTTCGATGGTTCGGTGACAACCAACATGGCAGCCATTAAAACCCATCCAGAAATGGGGGTGTCACGCCCCCCCCCCCCAATTCAGTGCTCTCAGGTAACTTAGCGTTGGACATAAAAGAAAGAAGAAAACCTCATAAATGACGAGCTTGGGATTAGAGAACATGTGTTTTTCCGCAGGACTTTGCCTGATGCAACGTTTGCTTTGTCGAGATGGTTATGTCTGATATCTGCGTGCCCATCTGTATTTGCTTTAGGCCACATGTATATACAGCGTTCATGGAGGAAAAACCTGCGGAGGTGTCTGTCTGGAGTGGATTACCGTGATGTCAACCTGTGCTCACCATAAAATCTGACCAGCCACGTCAGTGGGTGCCACTTTTACAACGTCCTACGCTACATTGTTGACGCTTATTTATCAGCAGTGACCCGTAGCTTTATATCCAATTCACGGAAGACCATTTTCAGCCTCAAAATTAGTTAGGTCATTTTTAGGGTACTAAATACATGATATTGTCCAATCTGAAAAGTTTTTGAAGGTTTTTGTTATTTTTTTGCCCACAACAAAATTATGCTGGCTTTTGTGGCTACAGACTGACACCAAGCTGAAAATGACCATTGTAAGGCTGCTTTCACACTACGTTTTTTTAGCATGCGTCATGATCGTTTTTTTTTTCTGTAAAAGCGGATCCTGCTTTTACAGCAAAAAAAAAACGCATGCAAACGCAAGTGTTATTTTGCAGGATCCTGTCACTTGAAGTTTATGGGCGGGCATTGGAGTCATGTGATCGGGAGTCAGTGGAACTGAACGTGATAGACTGGGAGCCGGCTTCTAACAGCTGCGGAGGCTCGTAACCAAGGTAAACATCGGGTAACTTGCTTGGATACCCGATATTTACCTTTGTTACGAGCATCCGCAGCTGCTAGGAGCCGGGCTGCCTGCTCCCTGCACACGTAACCAATGTAAACATCGGGTAACTAAGAGAAGTGCTTTGCTTGGTTACCCGATATTTACCTTGGTTCCGAGTGTCCGCAGCTCTCAGGCGGGGGAGAGGGAGGGGGAGAGAGAGGGGGAGAGAGGCAGAGAGGGATGGGGGGAGAGGCAGAGAGGGATGGGGAGAGAGGCGGAGATGGAGGGGGAGAGAGGCGGAGATGGAGGGGGAGAGAGGCGGAGATGGAGGGGGAGAGAGGCGGAGATGGAGGGGGAGAGAGGCGGAGATGGAGGGGGAGAGAGGCGGAGATGGAGGGGGAGAGAGGCGGAGATGGAGGGGGAGAGAGGCGGAGATGGAGGGGGAGAGAGGCGGAGATGGAGGGGGAGAGAGGCGGAGATGGAGGGGGAGAGAGGCGGAGATGGAGGGGGAGAGAGGCGGAGATGGAGGGGGGAGGGAGGCGGAGATGGAGGGGGGAGAGAGGCGGAGATGGAGGGGGGAGGGAGGCGGAGCTGGAGGGGGGAGAGAGGCGGAGCTGGAGGGGGGAGAGAGGCGGAGATGGAGGGGGGAGAGAGGCGGAGATGGAGGGGGGAGAGAGGCGGAGATGGAGGGGGGAGAGAGGCGGAGATGGAGGGGGGAGAGAGGCGGAGATGGAGGGGGGAGAGAGGCGGAGAGGGAGGTGGAGGGAGGCGGAGAGGGGGAGGTGGAGGGAGGCGGAGAGGGGGAGGTGGAGGGAGGCGGAGAGGGGGAGGGGTGGGGAGGCGGAGAGGGGGAGGGGTGGGGAGGCGGAGAGGGGGAGGGGTGGGGAGGGGGGTAGGGGGAGAGAGGCAGGGAGGGGGAGAGGGGGAGGGGGAGAGAGGGACTGATCACCCGAGGCTGGTTTCTGGGCATGCTCAGTAGAGCAAGCAGGATCCTGTCTATCAGCATGGCAGCGTTTGTGTGCGTTTGTGTGCAGTATAGTCAGGATCCAGCAATTTGCAGTATTTGGACGCAGCTCAAAAACGCTACAAGTAGCGTTTTTGAAAAATGTTAAACTGCAACTCGCTGGATCCTCACTATAACGCAGGCAAACGCATGTTGACGCGAGTCCATTGCAAATGCATTGAAATGAAAACGCATTTGCACTGGATCCGTTTTTGCGTTTAAAAAAAATAAGTTCAGGACGCATGTTAAAAAAACGTAGTGTGAAAGCCGCCTAAGCACAAATATGTATGTAAAGTGCTGTATAATTAATAGCGCTATATAAATGAAAAAATATTATTATTAATAATAATAATAATCTATAATTATTATGTGGGCTGAATATATAGTCAACGTCCAATACTTGGGTGATGGGAGATTGGCAGCAGCGCAGGTGATGGATTATAGTCCTAAAATAATAAGTAAATATAAGATGTAAGCAAATCATCCGTTTTTGGGGCGACGCTGGTTTTACCATAAACACAGGCTGTGTACTGCTTGTAAGGAATACTTTGAAGTCGGATTGGAAGAGTCTTGCCTGAAAGCAAGAGACGCAATTAAAGGGCCCTGTTATTGTTTGCGGGTCAGAAAGGTCGCCCTTGTTATTCCAAGATCCCCCTTGTTACGGATCTGCTGACATCCCAGCCCCTTGTGTTGGGAGACCTGGACCTGGAGGTGTTTTTTTAGGTTTGCTTCCCGTACAATGAGGCGTTACTCTTCCTTCCCTTTATAATTTTTACTTTTTTGTATCCGAAAAATACAACTTCCTAACATGTGCATGAACCGGTGCATGTTCCAAAAGGCGGCTTCCTGGACGTATTATGCGGCTTCTCTTGTTATTGTGGTGGTGGCGCAATAATAGAAATAATAAAAAATATTTAACTTACGCCCACGTTGGCCACAGATCTGTGCAAAATAATGAATAAGGCGAGAAAGAGGACCCTGCCCTGACGAGGGATGTGGGAAGGAACGCAATAAGGCTTTATTTGGAAAGACCTAATTCTTCTAAATTTAAAGGGAATCTGTCTGCAGGGTTTTGATATGTAATCCGAGAGCAGCATAATGTAGTGGATAATACCCTGATTCCTGCAATGTGTCACTTGCTGGGCTTCTTGCTGTCATTTTTATACAATTCCATTTTTTTCTGTTGCAGATATAGCAGAGCTCAGAATGCTAAGCTGTGTATAACCCCACCCACAGCACTGATTGGCTGCTTTCTGTGCACAGTACATAATAACAGATACTGTCAATCAGTGCTCTGGGCAGGGTTACACAGGACAGGAGGACTAGGAGGTATGAGGCAACTAGTCCTGTAGTGATAATCTCCTGCTGCTAAAACACTGATTTTATTGAAACAATAACAGAGAGCCTAGTAAATGACACATGACTGGAATAAGGGTTTCTGCCCCTGCATAATGCTGCTCTCAGATTACAAAGAAAAAAAGCTACTGTCATTTTCCTTTAAAGTGACAAGTCCTGAAAAGAGATTTGTTCATCCTGGTTAAATATGAAGATTATAGGTCAGTGTGAAAACCACAATACAGAGAGGTAGTAATTGAGTGGTCTGAGGCAAGCATTCCAGCGTGTAGGGGCAGCACGAGAGAAGACTGTTCATTAATTGAACCCTGGAGACATGAATAAGGGTTGGGATTGTCTGAGCCTGATTGATTTTTAATTTTTTTTTTTTTTTTGACATATTCAACCCTGGCTTAGATGAGTATTAATGTTTATTTCAATTGGGACATTTTGGCACGTGTATGAGTCTCCATGTTGAAATCCAACAGTGCCATTGCTAACTTTCACCAACAGCTGCCATCATCATATACTCAACAGTTTCAACAATGTAGATTATACAGTATGGTGGCTCAGTGGTTAGCACAGAGTGCTGGGGTCCTGGGTTCAAATCAAAGCCAACCAAGGACGACATCTGTAAGCAGTCTGTACGTTCTCCCCATGTTTGGTTCGGTTTCCTCCGGGTACCCTGTTTTCCTCCCCGGCTGTCCGGCATATTACGGGTTGCCGTCTTTCCTCCCGGGTTCTCTTCTTCGTCCCTCCCGGGTTCTCTTCTTCGTCCCTCCCGGGTTCTCTTCTTCGTCCCTCCCGGGTTCTCTTCTTCGTCCCTCCCGGGTTCTCTTCTTCGTCCCTCCCGGGTTCTCTTCTTCGTCCCTCCCGGGTTCTCTTCTTCTTCCCTCCCGGGTTCTCTTCTTCGTCCCTCCCGGGTTCTCTTCTTCGTCCCTCCCGGGTTCTCTTCTTCGTCCCCCCCGGGTTCTCTTCTTCGTCCCTCCCCGGGTTCTCTTCTTCGTCCCTCCCCCGGGTTCTCTTCTTCGTCCCTCCCCGGGTTCTCTTCTTCGTCCCTCCCCGGGTTCTCTTCTTCGTCCCTCCCCGGGTTCTCTTCTTCGTCCCTCCCCGGGTTCTCTTCTTCGTCCCTCCCCGGGTTCTCTTCTTCGTCCCTCCCCGGGTTCTCTTCTTCGTCCCTCCCCGGGTGTCTGTTTTCTTCCAGGGTCTCTGGTTTCCTCCGGGTTGTCCAGTTTCCTCCGGGTTGTCCAGTTTCCTCTCGGGCTCTAAAGACATACTGATAGGGAATGTAGATTGTGAGCCGCAATGGGAACAGTAATGATCATGTCTATAAAGTGCAGCAGAATATGATGATGTTATATAAAAAGGAAAACCTAATATTTGATAATTTGGGTAGCTTTAGGGTACCCCATAACTTGTTGAAGCAGAGACGTTCCATCGCTACTTTACATGGAAATCCGGCAATACTCGTGAGATTGACTCCTAATGTGCAGGGGTAGAGGAGCATGGGATTGTATTACCATATACCTCAACATCAGGTTTATAAAATGGATGGTCTATTGTTGGTACCTGCCTTCAGTACTATATCAGTGGGGGTCCGTGTCCACCAATAGGCCACAAAGAGTACCCCTAAACAATGTAGAGACCGCAGCGCTCAAGAGTACTGTGCCCCTTCACACAATGGAGGTGATCTGATATTAGCAGACTGGCCCACTTATGTTTAGATGGACTGGTGTCTGCCCTTAAAGGGAACCTGTCAGCAGAAATTTCCCCTAAAACCTAAAAGATTCCCCCTCTGCAGCTCCTGGGCTGCATTCTAGAAAGGTCCCTGTTATTATTGTGCCCCCTTTCTGACCAAAAAAAAGAGTTTATAAAGTGGTACCTTTTTGGCTTCGGATTCTGTAAATGTGACACGGGGGCGGGCTGCCTGATGGCCGTTATTCTGCCCCCTGGTCCTGTATGCCGCCCCATCGCTGATTTCCATACTTGTGGACGTCGCCCACTGCTCCAGCCATCCCCGCGCATGCCCAGTGCCCATCTCTCGTGGATGAGCACTGTGCCCAGTGTCACCGCTGGTGACGTGCGCGCAGGCTTTAGATTATGGGCGGTGCTGTGATGTTTATTACCAAGCAACCGCCCATAATCGCGGGACCGCGCATTCCCCCTCGGCCTGCTTCGTTCTGCGCAAGCGCGGTGCTGCTGACCCCACGTCACCTCCTTCCCATCTTGCCCTGAGGCAGGAAATAGATGGGATGAGCGCGGAAGCAGGAAGCACGAAGCAGGCCGAGGGGGAATGCGCGGTCCCGCGATTATGGGCGGTTGCTTGGTAATAAACATCACAGCACTGGGGCGGGGGCGGCATAGAGGACCAGGGGGCAGAATAACGGCCATCAGGCAGCCCGCCCCCGTGTCACATTTACAGAATCCGAAGCCAAAAAGGTACCACTTTATAAACTCTTTTTTTTTTGGTCAGAAAGGGGGCACAATAATAACAGGGACCTTTCTAGAATGCAGCCCAGGAGCTGCAGAGGGGGAAGCTTTTCGGTTTTAGGGGAAATTTCTGCTGGCAGGTTCCCTTTTAACGACCACTGATCCACCACATACAGTTTGTTCAATGGTTGTCAGTTTGCCCACCTAGAGAAAACAGATGGGAGCAGAACAGGATAATATTGTCGGCAGCACATTTGTACACAACGATGTGCCGTCGACTACAATGATTTTTCATAAATGATCCAAACACCGGCTGTCCAAGTGTTTTGCTCGTTCGTTGGGCGATCGCTGTAAGGTGTGCCCAGGCTGGTGATTGGGAACGAGCGTCCTTATCGGCTTGTCAAAAGATACTGTAAGGATTATCCACCATATACCTTAGGTAACCCCTTGATTTCGGCTTGTCTGCGGATCCCTGGTGTTTACGTTCTGTTACCATAGCTACGACTCTTATATTGCTTAGCACAATGGAGTTGCGGTAGTAGCTCTGCGCAGGATGACACCTGACGTGCCTCCAGCACTTGGTATGTAAACCACACATACGTGTCATGGCCGGCCCATGGCATTCTTTGTGACCCACATGGGCGCCGTGGCTGCAGGTGCTCTTGTTTACATTGAGCACATTGGGGTTGCTGGGACTTGGGATGTGTCGGCCGTTCTCCACACGCGTCATTGGGTCCTTTCTTCTTAGACTTATTCCTTTTTTTTTTTTCCCCACATATTTGATGATATTTCACAATATAGACCATATCCAAGACCAGTGTCAGGTGAGCTAATGGTGGACCTCGCGACCTCTGTTGTGACTAAAGTCACCATGTTGCCCCAATCTCAATGATTTTTTTGATATGTCGTTCGTAATTCAGCCGGATAAAAACCTTTTCAATGTTAATACATAGCAATAATTGCGTATAATTGAGTGATGATCAAGTTGTTTTGGGCTTTAAAGGGAGAGTGCATGTATACAAAAAATAGTCATAAAACCACTACTACTATCTGACAACTGTGCAGACACAAACCAGGAAACGACAACGAGGAGAGCATGCAAACTCCATATAGATCAGATTCCAACCCCGGACCCCAGCACTGCAAGACAACAGAGAGAAGCCTTCCCGCAGACCTCAACCACGTCCCCTTCTGACCCAAGAAAGTCTCTATACTTTGAAGCCAAGCCTAGATCTGCTCCATGCCTAACGTCTCAGAGGTCTGTATAGGTCTAAGCAAGGGGTGGCCCAAGGAATACATATGATAAAGATTTTGGACAGAGAAATGAGCACAGCACCCTTATTTATTATGCTTTATTTATTTAGCACCATCATATTCTACAGCACTTTCCAGACATCATCATCCCTGTCCCCATTAGGACTCACGATTTTACATTTCCTAGTATGTTTTTGTCTTGTGGGAGAAAACTGGAGGAAACCCACAGAAACAAACCCGGGGGGGCCTAGGTGCCCGCGGGAAGCCGGGGTGCGTGGAGGAGACGGGAGGAAACCCCTGCAAACAAACGGAGAACAAACGTACTTGAACCCAGGACCCCAGCGCTGCAAGGCAACAGTGCTAACCACTGAGCCACCAGGCTGCCCTTAGTGGAGAGATGAGGAGCCACTTTTCCCAATAGGTTCAAGCCCTTCATTTATGGCATATAGTTTTCATGTTTGGTGGCACGGTGGCTCAGTGGTTAGCACTGCAGTCTTGCAGCGCAGGAGTCCTGGGTTCAAATCCCACCACTGACATCTGCCAGGAGCTTTGTTTTCCACTTGTTTGCGTGGGTTTCCTCTGGTTTTCTCCCACACTCCACTCCAAAGACATGCTATTAGGGAATGTAGATTGTGAGCCCCAATGGGGACAGTGTTGCTGATGTAAGTAAAGCTCTGTGGAATTAATAGCGCTATGCAAGTGAAATATATAAATCTTTATATTGCCATATGAGACATTTATGATGTGCCCTCTTAGGTTTTATTTGGGGTGGTGCAGTGCGACAGTGTGGCACTAGGATCAAAAAAAGGTTATCCGTCCCAGGTACTGTCTATTAAAAGGGCCAGCGCAGCCATATAATCGCGGCTCAGACGCCGTCGTGTTTGTTCTTCTTTTGTCACCTTAATAATAAACCTAAAAGATGGGCTGATTAAATACAGCCAGAGAACAAGAGCCGCTCGTCTCGGGCTGCACGCAGAGCGTACGCCAACACAAATCCGATAGTGGGAGGGTAAGACGAGGGTCACGTCAGGCCTTTTCTTACATCTGCTGGATTGTTTACTTAGCCCCCCTCCTCCATGTCTATTAATTGTGACGGATTTAATTATGGCTCTGAAAAGGGAGGGGGGTCTGGCTGACTGATCGCACGTTTATTGCAGCTCCGGCAGAATCCCTGACAAGACAGATTTTGTAAAGGAGCTGCAGTCAGTCTTATCCAAAAAATGTATACATTTAATTATATCGAAAACTGTCACAGAACAATATTACATGTATTTGGAAGTAGAAAACTAATGGCCGTCAATATGCCTTATTCTTCAAATACAGTATGTGTGTGTATGTGTGTGTATATGTGTGTGTGTAATATATATATACACACACACACTAGCTGTAGTACCCGGGCGTTGCCGGGATAACTGTCTCGCTGTCTGTGTCTCGCTGTCTGTGTCTCGCTGTCTGTGTCTCGCTGTCTGTGTCTCGCTGTCTGTGTCTCGCTGTCTGTGTCTCGCTGTCTGTGTCTCGCTGTCTGTGTCTCGCTGTCTGTGTCTCGCTGTCTGTGTCTCGCTGTCTGTGTCTCGCTGTCTGTGTCTGTATCAGTCTATCTGTCTCTGTCTCTTTCTGTGTCTCTCTATCCACTCACCACTGACATTTTATTACCTCACACATAAGCTTCTTATACTAACAGTTTATTTTGTTCCTATAGCAACCACTGACAGTTGCTATTAATAACCTATAGCTCCCACCTCCATTCAGTTTAATGGAGGCAGGATTTTTGGAGAGTAACTGTAAAGCGCGGGGTTAAATTTTCCCGCCCAAACATAGTCTATGACATTCCCTGAGTCAGAGTGTCTGGGCAAAATGTTGTGGATGTAGCTGCGATAATTTGAAATTAGCAACCCCATTTGTGT
The DNA here is from genome assembly GCF_048569485.1 of Anomaloglossus baeobatrachus. Lineage (NCBI taxonomy): Eukaryota > Metazoa > Chordata > Amphibia > Anura > Aromobatidae > Anomaloglossus > Anomaloglossus baeobatrachus. The sequence continues at coordinate 43,248,054 of NC_134358.1, forward strand.
GAAGAAGCATAAAAACAATCCACCTTACTCTTCCATCATCAGTAGAAATACATTTGGCACTCACAAATGAGTGCCTAAATAGTTAGGTGGCTAGTAGAAACCAGCCGTTTGCCTCGTGAATGCCATATATATATATATATATATATATATATATATATATATATATATATATATATATAATATATATAATGTATATGTATGTAATCTATCTCTATATATACATATACAGCTCCCAAACTGGCAGCCATCCGTCCTCTGGATTCTCTACATCCAAATTCACCGATACAAGTAACTAGAAATTACACAAAATTACCTAAATACCAAAACTAGTTGATATTAGTAGTCTTCCATCTGTCTCGTTGAACAGCTTGCAGCGTGGCAGCCATGGCTCTGGGTGAAACTGTCAGTCATCAGGAGCACTCTGCTCCCGGGAGGCAGGGGAGCAGTGCGCGCCGGAAGATTTAAGAAGACCATAATGAGTGGTACATTTTGGCGCCGTGTCTCTTGAGGTACTCAGATATGTCCGAATATTGTTTTTAAAGTGGTAGTCACTATTCTAATAGGGCATCGATAGGACATGAGGGGAGGGGGTTTCGCCAACTTAGGACCACCCTTTATAAGCCAGTCCTGTTTTCTGGTGCAAGAAAGTTGTCCATATTTGACAAAGATGGCCATTCCTTTTGAATTTTTAGCTGCAAAATGTGCACTGGTCCCATAGAAGTTGCAGCTCTAAACCGAAAACTGTTGTATTTCATGATTTGGATCAGGGTTTGATCATAAACTTGGGGGCACGTTGAAATTGTCTATAATATAAGGGGGTACGTGGCTTTAGGTGTCCATAAATATTCAATGTAAGTTGACTGACCTGACAATTTCGGTGGAGGTGGCTGACTAATGTGTATAAATCTGGCTCAAGATGTCTGGAGGAAAGGATAATGGATTTCAACATGGCTTAAAGGAATTGTCCTGTGATAACTGTAAGATAGGCAGCCCCCTGTTTTAATGGAGCAGGGGTTTCACATGTGCACTGTAGGTCCATTCTAACTAGGATAAAAGTGCCCCGTTTCGCTGATCAGTGCTTGTTCTGGGGTTGGATCCCCACTGATCAAAAGCTATTGTTATACTGGCTGCCGGTGTAGGGGCAGCTAGAGGGATTATTGGACCCACTAGACCACAGAGGGGACATGGGCTTACTCTATAGTAGGAGAGGCTTAACTTAGTGCCCACTGCGAGGCAGACACCAGGTACCACTCCCAGGGGAGTGACCTGGACCGTAGCAGCTGACCCCCAGGACAGGGAATGGACTCCGGTATAGACGGGTACAGGTGGGGTGACTGAGGCAAACTGGACAGGCGGGTCCATACAGGAATGGAGGGCACGGCAGAGACAGATATGGGAAGGCAGGTACTGGAGATGGACATAGGGTTAACAGGACGGGAGCTCAGGACCTGATAACTAGCTAGATAGCAGACTGGAACACTGACAAACTAGGAATGAATGTTGCACAGGCACCTCCACTACTAGGAGGATGCCTTAAATACACTTCTGGGAAATGGTACCCCAGCCCTTTAAGAGCAGGGCCAGTGTGCGCGTGTGCATCTTTGCTGCACTCCCAGGCACCCTGTGTGGCATGTACAGGCCCCGAGAGAGGAAGGAGGCAGCAGACCAAGTGGGAGAATGGGACCCGGCCGGGGCGGTGAGTAAATATGCCGGCGCTACAAATATCACATGAACCCCTTTGTTCCCCTGGATGATAGGCCATTGCCCGTGGTGTCTGATAGCAGTGTATCCCCCGCTCCACATCACTCATGTTATGCACTGTAGATAGTCATTTTAAAAGAAAATCCAAAAACTTTGCCTTCCGTTTTCCTCCAATTTACCGTATGTTTTCTAGAATTCAAAAAAATCCCCCAGGCGCTTAACTAGCATTACATGGCACAATATTACAGTACCAAAGGGCCAAGAATTATATGAGCCCTACTATGCCATGTATAGTCACATATCACGTACCCCGATGTGGTCTTTAGGATATTTTATTGTCTGTAGTTTTTGACTAGAAATAAACTGAGTGGCGTCACCACATCTGGTTTGTTGGCTCGGTCTGTATATGCAATGCTCCTATTCCTGAACTGCAATGTCTTTAATGGCTCTTTTAGGAGAGGTGTGAATTTCGGCACACAACATACACATTTGAACTATGCGGTAACTTAATGTATGGCTTGTCTGCTTTATGGTGGCGGTGATAAATCTACTGTTACAATTGGTTTTATGGCTACAGTCATCTGCTCAATTATTCTTTTGACCTACACCATCCTTCAGACTATCTAATTGAGACATTTCGTGATGACTCCTCAATCCATCACCACCATTATAGTAGTTATATTCCTGTACATAGGGGCAGTATTATAGTAGTTATATTCCTGTACATAGGGGCAGTATTATAGTAGTTATATTCTTGTACATAGGGGCAGTATTATAGTAGTTATATTCTTGTGCATAGGAGCAGTATTATAGTAGTTATATTCTTGTACATAGGGGCAGTATTATAGTAGTTATATTCTTGTACATAGGAGCAGTATTATAGTAGTTATATTCTTGTACATGGGGGCAGTATTATAGTAGTTATATTCTTGTACATAGGGGCAGTATTATAGTAGTTATATTCTTGTACATAGGGGGCAGTATTATAGTAGTTATATTCTTGTACATAGGGGCAGTATTGTAGTAGTTATATTCTTGTACATAGGGAGCAGTATTATAATAGTTATATTCTTGTACATAGGGAGCAGTATTATAGTAGATATATTCTTGTACATAGGAGCAGTATTATAGTAGTTATATTCTTGCACATAGGAGCAGTATTATAGTAGTTATATTCTTGTACATAGGGGCAGTATTATAGTAGATATATTCTTGTACATAGGGGCAGTATTATAGTAGTTATATTCTTGTACATGGGGCAGTATTATAGTAGTTATATTCTTGTACATAGGAGTAGTATTATAGTAGTTATATTCTTGCACATAGGAGCAGTATTATAGTAGTTATATTCTTGTACATAGGGGCAGTATTATAGTAGTTATATTCTTGTACATAGTGGCAGTATTATAGTAGTTATATTCTTGTACATAGGAGCAGTATTATAGTAGTTATATTCTTGTACATAGGGGCAGTATTATAGTTGTTATATTCTTGTACATAGGGGCAGTATTATAGTAGTTATATTCTTGTATATAGGGGCAGTATTATAGTATATTCTTGTACATAGGAGCAGTATTATAGTAGTTATATTCTTGTACATAGGGGCAGTATTATAGTAGTTATATTCTTGTACATAGGGGCAGTATTATAGTAGTTATATTCTTGTACATAGGGGCAGTATTATAGTATATTCTTGTACATAGGGACAGTATTACAGTAGTTATATTCTTGTACATAGAGGGCAGTATTATAGTAGTTATATTGTACACAGGGACAGTATTACAGTAGTTATATTCTTGTACATAGGGGCAGTATTATAGTAGTTATATTCTTGTACATAGGGGCAGTATTATAGTAGTTATATTCTTGTACATAGGAGCAGTATTATAGTAGTTATATTCTTGCACATAGGAGCAGTATTATAGTAGTTATATTCTTGTACATAGGGGGCAGTATTATAGTAGTTATATTCTTGCACATAGGGGGCAGTATTATAGTAGTTATATTCTTGTATATAGTGGCAGTATTATAGAAGTTATATTCTTGTACATAGAGGGTAGTATTATAGTAGTTATATTCTTGTACATAGAGGGCAGTATTGTAGTAGTTTATATCCTTTTATATTTCCATTATATCTATTAATACAATTACTGGTTTCTGCATGATGAAGAACAATGAGAAATGTGTAAAGCTTGTGCCCTGCAATGTCTTGATGTCCGCTGTCTCTGGTAAGGGGAGATCTGTTCATGTTCAGTTGAGTTGAATATCTGTGAGGCTTCCTCCTTGCGTTGGTCGTCTGTGTCCTTCGCTGCGGCCTTGGCCCGGAGAACATTGAGCTGGAACTCTTCACCATTTGCACCAATTGTTCTGCTTTTGCATTTATCAATTTATTATAATAGCATCGGTGTATGTAGTAGTGTGGAATGGGGCTTAATTTAAGTGTTCTCCGTCTGTGCCTCTCCGAGCCTCGCTGTCCCATGACTGCCATATTTACTATGCTAAATCGACTGTGCGGAGAATTGTGTGCAGCAGGGCATGGTGCACACTGAGCAAATGTTTAGACAGGCAGTCATTGTAATTACTTGCCGGGTCTCTCTGTAATGTGGACATTTTGAATACATGCACTATTGAAAATTGGGTTAGTATTCACATTAATAGGGACCCAGGGTCCAACACACCTGTACTTTTAATGTTCTTCCTTCATTATGCAGTAAATGAAGTTTAATCAAATTTGCTTATTAGGGAGATGGGTGCACCCTGTGTGTGGCCAAGGGGGCCCGTCGCACCCTGTGTGTGGCCAAGGGGGCCCGTCGCACCCTGTGTGTGTGGCCAAGGGGGCCCGTCGCACCCTGTGTGTGTGGCCAAGGGGGCCCGTCGCACCCTGTGTGTGTGGCCAAGGGGGCCCGTCGCACCCTGTGTGTGTGGCCAAGGGGGCCCGTCGCACCCTGTGTGTGCGTGGCCAAGGGGGCCCGTCGCACCCTGTGTGTGCGTGGCCAAGGGGGCCCGTCGCACCCTGTGTGTGCGTGGCCAAGGGGGCCCGTCGCACCCTGTGTGTGCGTGGCCAAGGGGGCCCGTCGCACCCTGTGTGTGCGTGGCCAAGGGGGCCCGTCGCACCCTGTGTGTGCGTGGCCAAGGGGGCCCGTCGCACCCTGTGTGTGCGTGGCCAAGGGGGCCCGTCGCACCCTGTGTGTGCGTGGCCAAGGGGGCCCGTCGCACCCTGTGTGTGCGTGGCCAAGGGGGCCCGTCGCACCCTGTGTGTGCGTGGCCAAGGGGGCCCGTCGCACCCTGTGTGTGCGTGGCCAAGGGGGCCCGTCGCACCCTGTGTGTGCGTGGCCAAGGGGGCCCGTCGCACCCTGTGTGTGCGTGGCCAAGGGGGCCCGTCGCACCCTGTGTGTGCGTGGCCAAGGGGGCCCGTCGCACCCTGTGTGTGCGTGGCCAAGGGGGCCCGTCGCACCCTGTGTGTGCGTGGCCAAGGGGGCCCGTCGCACCCTGTGTGTGCGTGGCCAAGGGGGCCCGTCGCACCCTGTGTGTGCGTGGCCAAGGGGGGCCGTCGCACCCTGTGTGTGCGTGGCCAAGGGGGCCCGTCGCACCCTGTGTGTGCGTGGCCAAGGGGGCCCGTCGCACCCTGTGTGTGCGTGGCCAAGGGGGCCCGTCGCACCCTGTGTGTGCGTGGCCAAGGGGGCCCGTCGCACCCTGTGTGTGCGTGGCCAAGGGGGCCCGTCGCACCGCTTTACCTGCTGGTTTTGCATTTCCTGCCTCCTTCAGCACTATTGCTTAGCTCCATCTTGTGGTGGTTAAAGGATCTGGACTTTTGGGCTTTTCTCATACATTACGTATTGCTCTGACAGACAGACTTCATGATCTTTTTTGGCTCTTTTTTTTGTTTTTAGCATATAAACTTTTTTAATCTATTTTTTTTGACATCTATGAAGTCAAGGTAGCTTTTGAAGTGATCCGATCGACTCTTAAATTTTTCAGTATTTTATCCGTCTTTTGGCTTAATGTCATGCGTCACCTCCAACTAAAAATTGCCTAAAAATCTATTTCTGATACTTTTTTAGCTTTAGCTGTGATTCACGACGCACTTGGCTTGTGAATCCGTCACGCCTAGGACACGCTGTGTTGGTTGCTACCGGCTAGGGTGTGCTGCTTTTTCCTAGCGTGAAATGTCAGTGTATTTCTTTGCTTTATTTACCAGTGTAAATGACTCTTAGGTGTTTGTGTGCCGTAACCGTGCACCTTCAGATAGGCCAGAATCATTTTCTTCCTTCCTGATGTATAGATTGCACAAATGATTTCATTTTTACATACATACCAGTGGAAAGCTTGGACGCACTCTGTCATGCAGTGATTTTCTTTATTCTCATTGGAATGTGCACATTGTAGATTCAGACTGAAGGCAGCAAACCACAAAGAGTGACGTGTGACCCAGAATATGTAAACCTTAGATTCCTTACTGTACCCCGTTCACTCTGCCGGATTTACAACCCTTTTCTCTCAAGCCGAATAGCTTCCAAAAGTCTTTAAGGAGTTCCCAGAGATCATAAGCACTTGGCTGCTTTGTCTTCATTCTGTATCCCAATCATCTGTCACGGATGTTATGGAGAAAGCTGAGGACAAAAGCTCCTTGACCGGCTGTCAGACTAGAGGGACCCTAGTTATCCCTCATCTCAGAGTTACCTCTGAAGGTGAGGATGTCTGAGCCGCCTTCCTGACCCTGCTCCTGACCAACCCTGATCCTATACCCCTACCCCAGGGGAGGGCCAGGAGAGAAGTGTGATAAAGCCAACAGAGATGGAGTTTTGGTTACCTCTGTTTGTTTATCTCGCAGCATGCTCACACAGAGGTATAAGACTATAAGGGGTAAGGAGGAAAATAAGAACAGGAAGGAAACGACAAAAGAGCTCCACAACAACTCCAGGCACCATGAAATAGAATGACCAGCAGGACTGGGACACAACACCACACAGACCAAAACAGCAATAAACTATAGTCAGTATGGGAAGACAGATTCCCACCATCTTAAAAAGGCGTGGAACAAATGTGATTGGTTGCCAACAACATGTGATTCCCAGAGGTAACAAGCAGGCTAGCAGAGATTATCTCTTTCTTTTTTAGCCTGACCATGAATGAGCACACGGCTGGTTAATGCAAGAATCTGCCTTTGTGGCTCCACCATAGGGTGGTGTGTCAGAATCTGTAGTGTGAATAGCGTCTAATGCCACCATGACAATCTGCGAGTTTGGAGCAAAGCTTTGTGTGACATCATCCAAAACATCTCCATTGGGTTGAGGCTGTATGATTATGGAGGCCATGTCATCTGACGCAGTCTCCATCCCTCGCCTTCTTGGTTACATAGCCGTTACAAAACCTGCAGATGTCTTTTGGGTCATGGTCCTGTTGCAAAACAAATAATAGTCCCATTAAGCGCATATCACATGGGATGATGATCTTTGCAGACATGCTGGGGTAATGTATCCTAATTTGGAATACATCACAAATGGTGTCGCGCACCAGCAAAGCACCCCAAGACCATCAAACTTCCCTTTTTGGCTACTTCTTGGTGGTCACCATATAAAAATCATACCTTCACTTTTTGTGTCTCACAAAAGACATGACTGTTGGTACCAAAACCCCTCAAATTTTGACTCATCGGATCACAGTACAGATTTCCTGTGATCTAATATCTAGTAGTTGTGTTAAAAAATCTCCCCTTTTTCTTTGTGATCCTCAATAGTGGCTTCTGTGGGTGGAGCAAGTCAACCGTAATGGCCACTTCTCGGTCTCCTCTGGACAGTCATTCTTAAGCTGTGTCTACTACTTGATTTCTTTGCCTCATAAATGAGGATTGTTATCTGAACCGCTCTCAATGTATGATTTCTGAGGCTGGTAACTTTGATTTACTTATCCTCTGCAGCAGTGGTAATCCTTGATACTCATGGCAGCCAGTTTCAGCAAAGCAATGGATGTTTTTCATGACTGCAGATTGACGATATCTTCAGGGTTCTCATTGACTGACCTTAATGTCTTAAAGTAATGATGGACTGACATTTCTCTTAGTTGAGTGGTTTTTACATAAAGTTGTGGAATTTGGCAAAACACTGAGATTTTGTACCAATAATGCATTTGCAAAACACTTGTAATGGTCACAAACACTTTCTGAAGGCTGGTATTTGCCCTAAGGAGCTCTTGATGAGGCATGCCTGTTCACTGGAAGCCATTGCAGTTGGCAACCTGATGAGAGATTACCATGGGGGGGGGTGTAAAGGTATTATCGGAGGAGAGGGGGGGTACTCTAAATTTTAACAAAACCCAATTGCAGAAATGATTTTTATCCCTTAATATATGTAAGTAAACAGAAAAATCCGACTGTTGAACAACCCCTTTAAAAAAGTTGTTTTTTCGGGCAAAAAAAAAAAATGGTGGTTAATAAAGCTACTTTTTTTTTTCGAGAGTGAGATCAGTTTCTTTGTGAAAATGTCAGGGTGAAATGTATAATCCGTGAGTGAACTGTCATTCAGGGACGACCGGTTGCTGTCGGACAGAAAGCCGCCATTGTCCCAGCTTCACAGAACAATCTGTTATCGCGCGGAGAGGTTCACTACGACCTTTGAATTAATCCTGGTAATTTTTTTTTCTTTAGTAATGAAAGAAGCCCGAGCTTCACAAAGAGGCAACGAGAATTACTCAGATGATGAGGTGGATAAAATTTCTTTTAAAAGGCTGTTGAGTAGGAATGTTTTTTTGGAGACTGATGATTCCCAATATCACTAACTCGTTCCCAGGTCTTCCACTCTTTTGGGAGCTGTCTGCCAAAGGCTCTATTTTAAGGGAAACAATAAACCTGAAATTGCTGCTATAATACGACTACTCACAACTGTGCATGTAAAAGTCTCCGAAAGATGTAGTAATATTTGATACATGGCTATCGAATGTCACAGCTATCGGCCATCCACATATGCTGGTGTTGATACTTCAGGTGGTACAGTGTTCATTATATTTGGTTTATTGCAACAGAACTACACTAAAAGGGGACCTGTCACTTGCCATAAACATGCCATTAGTTTTACCATATCTAAAAGCCACTATTCTCCTGATTCTGGCAATGTTTTTATTTTGTTCCTGCGCCTCTCCGATCCTGAGATATGGACTCTTCTTCTCTGTATGTAAATCTAGTCTTGTAAAGTGGGAGTGGTCGTCAACCCTTGTGTGGGCGTGGTAATTAGGGCCACACCCACTTAGCTAATAAGATTGGATTTATATGCATGGAATTAGGAGGCGTATCTTGGGAACAGAGAGGAGCAGAAACAAAAGAAAAGCAACGTCGGATTCGGGAAAACAGCGGCGTTTACACCAGATAGACGTATTTGTAGAAAATGATAGGTTTTCCCTAACGAGATCTCTCTCTGGCATTCAACTTTTGGATAAGCTACTACTAAGATTTCCTTAGGCCATACCTGTGCACTGCAGAAGATAGATCTCTGAGAAGTCACCAGAATGACAGCCACCCTTGCTTAGATTTCAGTGCTTGGCTTTTAAGGTTTCATCCTATTGAAGGACCACTCTTTATTAAGAGTGCTGCGACAACCCCTTTAAAAGTTTCTTGTTACAGTAAATACAAAAAGCAGGTGTGGACATATAATTGTCATAACTTACTGTGCAACCACAGAGGCCCAAGAAGTAAGGGATCCACATCCACCTCCAAAGCAGATGTACACTGATGAGCAAAAGGGTAACAATGCTTTGAACTTGTGGCTTTCAGGCTCCATATCTCCCAATACACTACAGCTTTGAGCGTGAGACGATTTTCATTTTATAGACCATCATCTTGGCTATCTCATACATAAATGTGACTTGCAGATATTTATCATATAATTATTTATGCAGATTATTGTCATGTCACTGCATTGTTACTGTTTTGCTCCTGCTGTTTTGAAAAATCTTTTTCTTCCTGTATACTACAAATTACAACCTGTTCTCACATTCCCTAATAGCTCAGTGTGTTGTTAGGTTGAATCCCAAGGAAAAGGTCAGTAGTTCCAGTCGAGGAGCCGCCATGAAGAAGATTTTCCGAGAAGAGAAAACACATCATCCAGCTCATCGATAGTGGTCTCATGGCCAAGAAAATTGCCAAACTGCATCAGGTAAGGCCATGACAGGTGGAAGAATAAGAAATGAAGTCCGTTCATCCATTCAAAAGACAAAAGGTGACGTCCAGGCAAATTATATCAGAGTCAACAAGTCGCTCATCACAAGAGTTATCAGTTCTGGTCACACCCGGCAGTGGAGGCGGCTCATCTGCTTCATAATAGTGAGATCACAGACGTCCATGCAAACACCGAGCGACGCACGTTACACAAGTCTGGAATGGTGGCCCAAAAAAAGGCGAAGAAGCCTCAACTACAATATCATCATAAGAAGTGTCGGCTCAAGTTTGCAAAGAAGAACCAAAAGTAGAAGATTGGAAACGGGTGATTTTGAGCGATGAAATGAAAGTCAATAGACGGCTCTGATGAGGGCAAATGGGTCTGGAAGAAACATTGGGGAAAAAGGAGCCAACAGATCGAGAAACTGAAAGAACTGTCAAGTTCGGTGGAAGAAGCCTGATGATATGAAGGTGTTCCACAGCCAAAGGCATTGGACACTTGACCAGGATGGATGGTGGTCTCCATGCTGAGCTATATGTGAGTGTCCTACAAGATGAGTTACTTCGTACACTCGAGTGCTATGGGTATAATTAGGACGACATAGTGTCCAGCAGAACTACGACCCGAAGCATACGGCGAGATTGGAGAAGAAATGGATCAATGAGAATGAAGTAGAGGAGCTGGATTATCTCCACAATCCCCAGACCTCAACCCAATCCAATACTTGTGGGTAGCGTTGATAAAAAAAAAAGCTGTATACATCCCCAAGTGAGGAGACCAGTATACACAGACATTGGGAACGTGTAGAAGAGACCTGGGATCAGATCTCAGTGGAGACATGCTTGAATCTGATGGAGAGCCCAAAAGGATTCAGACAAAGGTGGATTTAAAAAATACTAGCAAAGATGAAAATTTAGAGTTTTAGGAGCAAAACAGTAACAATGCAGTGACATGACAAGAATCTGCATAACTAATCATATGCTAAACAGGCACAAGTCACATTTAGGTAAGAGATAGCCAAGATGATTGTGTATAAAATGAAGGTCGTCTCACGCTCAAAGCTGTAGTGGATGGTGAGATATGGAGCCTGAAAGGCAAAAGCTCAAAACATTGTTACCCTTTTGCTTGTCAGTGTAGTTGCGCATTATGCGGAGCTATTAGACTGCGAAGGATTCTGCCATATGCTGTTCTCATTGCACAGGGTCCATCTTCTGTTTGTGTCCACTTTGGCTTAAAGGGTTTTATGACATTAGAAAACATTGCTCCTTCTTCAGCAACATCTAAGTCCAAGGACTTTATTCCTTTTGGGCATTTTTTTTAAACCTTCAATATTGGGTGGAGCATAGTTTTCTGTATCTGATAATTACCACCCAAAAAAATGGCTGATATGTTTCCAATAGTGGGCAAAATGTGTCGGAGATGAAGCCATTGTAGAAATCGTACTGTAATTAGCAATAGAGCGCGCACACACACTCAATGGGGTTAGGGCTTCGTTTTGGTGTAAAGTTGTTGTAGAATATGTCTCCTGATCTCCTTTTTTGTGAGTTTTCTTCTCCAATCTCATCCAAAGTCCTCTTCAGAATTCACCACACGGAAGAAAGCAACATAAAATAAGTTCTAGTAGATCTATACCGTATATTGCACGATCAGTAATTATTTTTTTTTTATATTTTTAGGGAAGTTACCCAGTTTGGGAAGATTTTATTAACAAAGCTGGAAAACTGCAGTCACAGCTCAGGTAAGCGGTCTGGAAAACGTATGAATAATTGAGCCGTCCCCAACAAAACTCTTCCTCGCTCTGTGTGTGTGTGTGTGTGTGTGTGTGTGTGTGTGTGTATATGTGTATATGTATATTTTTTGCTTATACCCAGATTGTTTACGCAACCATAAAGCTTTATTTATTTTACAGTTTTGCATTCCGCTGGCTGCTTTCTGCCCTTTTACATTTGTAGATATCAGTCAAGGAGAGGCATGTTTGATCAGTATTAGTTTTAGGGTCCCATCAAAGACGTACACCTTGTCGTGGTTGGTGGGCTCTGAAGTGCATGAACTGTCTAATTTGTGTGCGAAGTACCTTCATTTTAGAATTCTATTCTATATAACATTAATACTGTTCAAATTTGATATATGAAGGCAAATGACAATAACAGCAATCTGGATACACATACACAAATCCAGAATGTGTTACTGGGAGAGACACACAGATTTCACATCCAGCCTTTATGACTGGGGAGAGACAGAGCTCACAGCCAGCCCATATTACTGGGAGAGAGACACAGATCTCACATCCAGCCTATATTACTGGGAGAGACACGCAGAGCTCACATCCAGCCTATATTACTGGGGAGACACACAGATCTCAAATCCAGCCTATATTACTGGGAGAGACACATAGAGCTCACATCCAGCCTATATTACTGGGAGAAACACACAGAGCTCACATCCAGACTAGATTACTGGGAGAGACACACACAGAGCTCACATCCAGCCTATATTACTGGGAGAGACACACAGAGCTCACATCCAGCCTATATTACTGGGAGAGACACACAGAGCTCACATCCAGCCTATATTACTGGGAGAGACACACAGAGCTCACATCCAGCCTATATTACTGAAGAGACACACAATTCTCACATCCAGCCTATATTACTGGAGAGACACACAGAGCTCACATCTAGCCTATATTACTGGAGAGACACACAGTTCTCACATCCAGCCTATATTACTGGGAGATACACACAGAGCTCACATCCAGCCTATATTACTGGGAGAAACACACATAGCTCACATCCAGACTAGATTACTGGGAGAGACACACAGATCTCAAATCCAGCCTTTATTACTGAGACACACAGAGCTCACATTTAGCCTGTATTGTTGAGTACTGAGCAAGACACAGGGCTCACATCCAGCGTATATTACTGGGAGACACACACATTTCACATCCAGCCTATATTACTGGGAGAGACACACAGAGCTCACATCCAGCCTGTATTACTGAGAGAGACACACAGAGCTCACATCCAGCCTATATTACTGGGAGAGACACACAGAGCTCACATCCAGCCTATATTACTGGGAGAAACACACAGAGCTCACATCCAGCCTATATTACTGGGAGAGACACACGAAGCTCACATCCAACCTATATTACTGGAGACACACACAGACCTCACATCCAGCCTATATTACTGGGAGAGACACACAGAGCTCACATTTAGCCTGTATTGTTGAGTACTGAGCAAGACACAGGGCTCACATCCAGCGTATATTACTGGGAGACACACACATTTCACATCCAGCCTATATTACTGGGAGAGACACACAGAGCTCACATCCAGCCTGTATTACTGAGAGAGACACACAGAGCTCACATCCAGCCTATATTACTGGGAGAGACACACAGAGCTCACATCCAGCCTATATTACTGGGAGAAACACACAGAGCTCACATCCAGCCTATATTACTGGGAGAGACACACGAAGCTCACATCCAACCTATATTACTGGAGACACACACAGACCTCACATCCAGCCTATATTACTGGGAGAGACACACAGAGCTCACATCCAGCCTATATTACTGGAGAGACACACACAGAGCACACATCCAGCCTATATTACTGGGAGAGACACACAGAGCTCACATCCAGCCTATATTACTGGGGAGATACACAGAGCTCACATCCAGACTATATTACTGGGGGAGACACACACATTTCACATCCAGCCTATATTACTGGGAGAGACACACAGAGCTCACATCCAGCCTGTATTACTGAGAGAGACACACAGAGCTCACATCCAGCCTGTATTACTGAGAGACACTCCCACAAGAGAACATTTTGAAATTTGGATCATGTTGCAAACAATGAGGGGCTGTGAAAATTGATGGAATGAAGAATGCAGTCTGAATAGTGTAATTTTACTAACCTAAGAAAAACAAATGTTCATGTCAGAGGTGACCGTAGCCTTTAACATAGTTTAATAATGGGCCATGTGTGTGTGTTTACATCAAAAAAAACCCAAAAAACCCAACAACCCTACTAAATTTGGGCTGTCAAGTTACCAGTGCAGCCAATCAGTGTCCATTAATTGGCTGCAGCAGTCACTGAGCAACCCCCACCACAAAGGAAAGCCAGGAGACTGATGGAGAATACCATCCTTTAAGTGGAGGAGCGGTGAGGTCCTTTTTTAGGTTTTATTTTTATGTTTTCACCCCCATTTCCCCATTTTTAAACTAAGTCAAATTAGAGGACAACCCCTTTAAGTTACTGATTAACAGGATCCAAGATTTGTGACCACCATCAATCACTATAATTGAGGAGCTACTGGCCCTCTTGTACAGCCATAGCACCAATGTGATACCGGCACAGCACCAAGTCACAGGTGGAAGAGTCAAAAAATCAGTGGGCGCTGTCCTCACTGCCCCCTAATAATGACCAGAGATCCATATCCTTATTGATACCAATGTCCTGCCTCTCTGCTCAGTGTGAGGCCCAGAGGAGACGCTGCCGGGCTGTGCTGGACGGAGGAGGATGACCGGCATTAGATGATCTCTACGAGACATGACAACTTGTCAATGAAAGTGCTAGTCTGGGCTTTCTGAAACTGGGTCGCTGACGGGGGGGGGGGGAAGCTGACGTCTCCTATGCGCAATCCTCTCTGCACAGCAACTCCATCGCCTGCACAAAAGATAGCTCTGTCTCCATAGTAACAGAAGAGCGCAGACCGAGGGAGAGCAAAGAGCCAAACATACCCCCATGTCGCCTGGAAATACCGCGGCCTCTGTCTGCAGACACCGGAGGGTGCATAAAAGAGGAGGAAATCTGTCCTGTCTATTACTTATACACTCAGAGACAAAGGAAATGTGAAGCAGTTATCCATAGTATCCATCCATCTATTCATACATATATCCATCCATCCATCCATCTACCCATGCATCCATGTACCCATGCATCCATCCATCCATGTACCCATGCATCCATCCATCCATGTACCCATGCATCCATCCATCCATCTACCCATGCATCCATCCATCCATCTACCCATGCATCCATCCATCCATCTACCCATGCATCCATCCATCCATCTACCCATGCATCCATCCATCCATCTACCCATGCATCCATCCATCCATCTACCCATGCATCCATCCATCCATCTACCCATGCATCCATCCATCCATCTACCCATGCATCCATCCATCCATCTACCCATGCATCCATCCATCCATCTACCCATGCATCCATCCATCCATCTACCCATGCATCCATCCATCCATCTACCCATGCATCCATCCATCCATCTACCCATACATCCATCCATCCATCTACCCATGCATCCATCCATCTACCCATGCATCCATCCATCTACCCATGCATCCATCCATCTACCCATGCATCCATCCATCTACCCATGCATCCATCCATCTACCCATGCATCCATCCATCTACCCATGCATCCATCCATCTACCCATGCATCCATCCATCTACCCATGCATCCATCCATCTACCCATGCATCCATCCATCTACCCATGCATCCATCCATCTACCCATGCATCCATCCATCTACCCATGCATCCATCCATCTACCCATGCATCCATCCATCTACCCATGCATCCATCCATCTACCCATGCATCCATCCATCTACCCATGCATCCATCCATCTACCCATGCATCCATCCATCTACCCATGCATCCATCCATCTACCCATGCATCCATCCATCTACCCATGCATCCATCCATCTACCCATGCATCCATCCATCTACCCATGCATCCATCCATCTACCCATGCATCCATCCATCTACCCATGCATCCATCCATCTACCCATGCATCCATCCATCTACCCATGCATCCATCCATCTACCCATGCATCCATCCATCTACCCATGCATCCATCCATCTACCCATGCATCCATCCATCTACCCATGCATCCATCCATCTACCCATGCATCCATCCATCTACCCATGCATCCATCCATCTACCCATGCATCCATCCATCTACCCATGCATCCATCCATCTACCCATGCATCCATCCATCTACCCATGCATCCATCCATCTACCCATGCATCCATCCATCTACCCATGCATCCATCCATCTACCCATGCATCCATCCATCTACCCATGCATCCATCCATCTACCCATGCATCCATCCATCTACCCATGCATCCATCCATCTACCCATGCATCCATCCATCTACCCATGCATCCATCCATCTACCCATGCATCCATCCATCTACCCATGCATCCATCCATCTACCCATGCATCCATCCATCTACCCATGCATCCATCCATCTACCCATGCATCCATCCATCTACCCATGCATCCATCCATCTACCCATGCATCCATCCATCTACCCATGCATCCATCCATCTACCCATGCATCCATCCATCTACCCATGCATCCATCCATCTACCCATGCATCCATCCATCTACCCATGCATCCATCCATCTACCCATGCATCCATCCATCTACCCATGCATCCATCCATCTACCCATGCATCCATCCATCTACCCATGCATCCATCCATCTACCCATGCATCCATCCATCTACCCATGCATCCATCCATCTACCCATGCATCCATCCATCTACCCATGCATCCATCCATCTACCCATGCATCCATCCATCTACCCATGCATCCATCCATCTACCCATGCATCCATCCATCTACCCATGCATCCATCCATCTACCCATGCATCCATCCATCTACCCATGCATCCATCCATCTACCCATGCATCCATCCATCTACCCATGTACCCATGCATCCATCCATCCATCTACCCATGCATCCATCCATCCATCTACCCATGCATCCATCCATCCATCTACCCATGCATCCATCCATCCATCTACCCATGCATCCATCCATCCATCTACCCATGCATCCATCCATCCATCTACCCATGCATCCATCCATCCATCTACCCATGCATCCATCCATCCATCTACCCATGCATCCATCCATCTACCCATGCATCCATCCATCCATCTACCCATGCATCCATCCATCTACCCATGCATCCATCCATCTACCCATGCATCCATCCATCTACCCATGCATCCATCCATCCACCCATGCATCCATCCATCCACCCATGCATCCATGCATCCATCCATCCACCCATGCATCCATCCACCCATGCATCCATCCACCCATGCATCCATCCACCCATGCATCCATCCACCCATGCATCCATCCACCCATGCATCCATCCACCCATGCATCCATCCACCCATGCATCCATCCACCCATGCATCCATCCATCCATCCATCCACCCATGCATCCATCCATCCACCCATGCATCCATCCATCCACCCATGCATCCATCCACCCATGCATCCATCCATCCACCCATGCATCCATCCATCCACCCACCCATGCATCCATCCATCCATCCACCCATGCATCCATCCATCCACCCACCCATGCATCCATCCATCCATCCACCCATGCATCCATCCATCCACCCATGCATCCATCCATCCACCCATGCATCCATCCACCCATGCATCCATCCACCCATGCATCCATCCACCCATGCATCCATCCATCCACCCATGCATCCATCCATCCACCCATGCATCCATCCATCCACCCATCCACCCATGCATCCATCCATCCACCCATGCATCCATCCACCCATGCATCCATCCACCCATGCGTCCATCCATCCATGCGTCCATCCATCCTTCTACCCATGCATGCGTCCATCCATCCATCTACCCATTCATCCATCCATCCATGCGTCCATCCATCCTTCTACCCATGCATGCGTCCATCCATCCATCTACCCATGCATCCATCCATCCATCTACCCATGCATCCATCCATCCATCTACCCATGCATCCATCCATCTACCCATGCATCCATCCATCCACCCATGCATCCATCCATCCACCCACCCATGCATCCATCCACCCATGCATCCATCCACCCATGCATCCACCCATGCATCCATCCACCCATGCATCCATCCATCCACCCATGCATCCATCCATCCACCCATGCATCCATCCATGCATCCATCCATGCATCCATCCATCCATCCACCCATGCATCCATCCACCCATGCGTCCATCCACCCATGCGTCCATCCACCCATGCGTCCATCCACCCATGCGTCCATCCACCCATGCGTCCATCCACCCATGCGTCCATCCATCCTTCTACCCATGCATGCGTCCATCCATCCATCTACCCATGCATGCGTCCATCCATCCATCTACCCATGCATGCGTCCATCCATCCATCTACCCATTCATCCATCCATCCATCCATCCATGCGTCCATCCATCCTTCTACCCATGCATGCGTCCATCCATCCATCTACCCATGCATCCAACCATCCATCCATCTACCCATGCATCCATCCATCCATCTACCCATGCATCCATCCATCTACCCATGCATCCATAATAATAATAATAATAATAATTTTATTCATTTATATAGCGCTATTAATTCCACAGCGCTTTACATACATTAGCATACACTGTCCCCATTGGGGCTCACAATCTAGAGTCCCTATCTGTATGTTTTTGGAGTGTGGGAGGAAACCGGAGACCCCGGAGAAAACCCACGCAAACACAGGGAGAACATACAAACTCCTTGCAGATCCATCTACCCATGCATCCATCCATCTACCCATGCATCCATCCATCTACCCATGCATCCATCCATCTACCCATGCATCCATCCATCTACCCATGCATCCATCCATCTACCCATGCATCCATCCATCCATCCATCCATCTACCCATGCATCCATCCATCCATCCATCTACCCATGCATCCATCCATCTACCCATGCATCCATCCATCTACCCATGCATCCATCCATCTACCCATGCATCCATCCATCT
This sequence comes from Anomaloglossus baeobatrachus, assembly GCF_048569485.1. Lineage (NCBI taxonomy): Eukaryota > Metazoa > Chordata > Amphibia > Anura > Aromobatidae > Anomaloglossus > Anomaloglossus baeobatrachus. Next base: position 43,266,797 of record NC_134358.1, read on the forward strand.
ACCCATGCATCCATCCATCTACCCATGCATCCATCCATCTACCCATGCATCCATCCATCTACCCATGCATCCATCCATCTACCCATGCATCCATCCATCTACCCATGCATCCATCCATCTACCCATGCATCCATCCATCTACCCATGCATCCATCCATCTACCCATGCATCCATCCATCTACCCATGCATCCATCCATCTACCCATGCATCCATCCATCTACCCATGCATCCATCCATCTACCCATGCATCCATCCATCTACCCATGCATCCATCCATCTACCCATGCATCCATCCATCTACCCATGCATCCATCCATCTACCCATGCATCCATCCATCTACCCATGCATCCATCCATCTACCCATGCATCCATCCATCTACCCATGCATCCATCCATCTACCCATGCATCCATCCATCTACCCATGCATCCATCCATCTACCCATGCATCCATCCACCTACCCATGCATCCATCCACCCACCCATGCATCCATCCACCCACCCATGCATCCATCCACCCACCCATGCATCCATCCACCCACCCATGCATCCATCCACCCACCCATGCATCCATCCACCCACCCATGCATCCATCCACCCACCCATGCATCCATCCACCCACCCATGCATCCATCCACCCACCCATGCATCCATCCACCCACCCATGCATCCATCCACCCACCCATGCATCCATCCACCCACCCATGCATCCATCCACCCACCCATGCATCCATCCACCCACCCATGCATCCATCCACCCACCCATGCATCCATCCACCCACCCATGCATCCATCCACCCACCCATGCATCCATCCACCCACCCATGCATCCATCCACCCACCCATGCATCCATCCACCCACCCATGCATCCATCCACCCACCCATGCATCCATCCACCCACGCATCCATCCATCCACCCATGCATCCATCCACCCATGCATCCATCCACGCATGCATCCATCCATCCACGCATGCATCCATCCATCCACGCATGCATCCATCCATCCAGCCATGCATCCATCCATCCACCCATGCATCCATCCATCCACCCATGCATTTATCCATCCACCCATGCATCCATCCACCCATGCATCCATCCACCCATGCATCCATCCACCCATGCATCCATCCATCCACCCATCCACCCATGCATCCATCCACCCATCCACCCATGCATCCATCCATCCACCCACCCATGCATCCATCCATCCACCCATGCATCCATCCATCCATGCATCCATCCATCCATGCGTCCATCCATGCATCCATCCATCCATGCGTCCATCCATGCGTCCATCCATCCATCCATGCATCCATCCATCCATGCGTCCATCCATCCATGCGTCCATCCATCCATGCGTCCATCCATCCATGCGTCCATCCATGCATGCGTCCATCCATGCATGCGTCCATCCATGCATGCGTCCATCCATCCATGCGTCCATCCATCCATGCGTCCATCCATCCATGCGTCCATGCGTCCATCCATCCATGCGTCCATCCATCCATGCGTCCATGCGTCCATCCATCCATGCGTCCATCCATGCGTCCATGCGTCCATCCATCCATGCGTCCATCCATCCATGCGTCCATCCATCCATGCGTCCATCCATCCATGCGTCCATCCATCCATGCGTCCATCCATCCATGCGTCCATCCATCCACCCATGCATCCATCCATCCACCCATGCATTTATCCATCCACCCATGCATCCATCCACCCATGCATCCATCCACCCATGCATCCATCCACCCATGCATCCATCCATCCACCCATCCACCCATGCATCCATCCATCCACCCACCCATGCATCCATCCATCCACCCATGCATCCATCCATCCACCCATGCATCCATCCATCCATGCATCCATCCATCCATGCGTCCATCCATGCATCCATCCATCCATGCGTCCATCCATGCGTCCATCCATCCATCCATGCATCCATCCATCCATGCGTCCATCCATCCATGCGTCCATCCATCCATGCGTCCATCCATCCATGCGTCCATCCATGCATGCGTCCATCCATGCATGCGTCCATCCATGCATGCGTCCATCCATCCATGCGTCCATCCATCCATGCGTCCATCCATCCATGCGTCCATGCGTCCATCCATCCATGCGTCCATCCATCCATGCGTCCATGCGTCCATCCATCCATGCGTCCATCCATGCGTCCATGCGTCCATCCATCCATGCGTCCATCCATCCATGCGTCCATCCATCCATGCGTCCATCCATCCATGCGTCCATCCATCCATGCGTCCATCCATCCATGCGTCCATCCATCCATGCGTCCATCCATGCATGCGTCCATCCATGCATGCGTCCATCCATCCATGCGTCCATCCATCCATGCGTCCATCCATCCATGCGTCCATGCGTCCATCCATCCATGCGTCCATCCATCCATGCGTCCATGCGTCCATCCATCCATGCGTCCATCCATGCGTCCATGCGTCCATCCATCCATGCGTCCATCCATCCATGCGTCCATCCATCCATGCGTCCATCCATCCATGCGTCCATCCATCCATGCGTCCATCCATCCATGCGTCCATCCATCCATGCGTCCATCCATCCATGCGTCCATCCATCCATGCGTCCATCCATCCATGCGTCCATCCATCCATGCGTCCATCCATCCATGCGTCCATCCATCCATGCGTCCATCCACCCATGCATCCATCCACCCACCCATGCATCCATCCATCCACCCATGCATCCATCCATCCACCCATGCATCCATCCATCCACCCATGCATCCATCCATCCATCCATCCACCCATGCATCCATCCACCCATGCATCCATCCATCCACCCATGCATCCATCCATCCACCCATGCGTCCATCCACCCATGCGTCCATCCACCCATGCGTCCATCCACCCATGCGTCCATCCACCCATGCGTCCATCCACCCATGCGTCCATCCACCCATGCGTCCATCCACCCATCCACCCATGCGTCCATCCATCCATCCATCCATCCACCCATGCGTCCATCCATGCGTCCATCCATCCATCCACCCATGCGTCCATCCATCCATCCACCCATGCGTCCATCCATCCATCCACCCATGCGTCCATCCATCCATCCACCCATGCGTCCATCCATCCATCCATCCACCCATGCGTCCATCCATCCATCCACCCATGCGTCCATCCATCCACCCATGCGTCCATCCATCCATCCACCCATGCGTCCATCCATCCATCCATCCATCCATGCGTCCATCCGTCCATCCATCCATGCGTCCATGCGTCCATCCATCCATCCATGCGTCCATCCATCCATGCGTCCATCCATGCATCCGTCCATCCATGCATCCATCCATCCATGCGTCCATCCATGCATCCATCCATCCATGCGTCCATCCATGCGTCCATCCATCCATCCATGCATCCATCCATCCATGCGTCCATCCATCCATGCGTCCATCCATCCATGCGTCCATCCATCCATGCGTCCATCCATGCATGCGTCCATCCATGCATGCGTCCATCCATCCATGCGTCCATCCATCCATGCGTCCATCCATCCATGCGTCCATCCATCCATGCGTCCATGCGTCCATCCATCCATGCGTCCATGCGTCCATCCGTCCATGCGTCCATCCGTCCATGCGTCCATCCATCCATGCGTCCATCCATCCATGCGTCCATCCATCCATGCGTCCATCCATCCATGCGTCCATCCATCCATGCGTCCATCCATCCATGCGTCCATCCATCCATGCGTCCATCCATCCATGCGTCCATCCATCCATGCGTCCATCCATCCATGCGTCCATCCATCCATCCATCCATGCGTCCATCCATCCATCCATCCATGCGTCCATCCATCCATCCATCCATGCGTCCATCCATCCATCCATCCATGCGTCCATCCATCCATCCATGCGTCCATCCATCCATCCATCCATCCATGCGTCCATCCATCCATCCATGCGTCCATCCATCCATCCATGCGTCCATCCATCCATCCATGCGTCCATCCATCCATCCATCCATGCGTCCATCCATCCATCCATGCATCCATCCATCCATGCGTCCATCGATCCATCCATGCGTCCATCGATCCATCTACCCCTGCGTCTATCGATCCATCTACCCCTGCGTCTATCGATCCATCTACCCCTGCGTCTATCGATCCATCTACCCCTGCGTCTATCGATCCATCTACCCCTGCGTCCATCGATCCATCTACCCCTGCGTCCATCGATCCATCTACCCCTGCGTCCATCGATCCATCTACCCCTGCGTCCATCGATCCATCTACCCCTGCGTCCATCTACCCCCTGCGTCCATCTACCCCTTGCGTCCATCTACCCCCTGCGTCCATCTACCCCTGCGTCCATCCATCGATCCATCTACCCCCTGCGTCCATCTACCCCCTGCGTCCATCCATCGATCCATCTACCCCTGCGTCCATCCATCGATCCATCTACCCCTGCGTCCATCCATCGATCCATCTACCCCTGCGTCCATCCATCGATCCATCTACCCCTGCGTCCATCCATCGATCCATCTACCCCTGCGTCCATCCATCTACCAATGCGTCTTTCCGTCTATGCATCCATCTTGCAAAAATATTCATACCATTTAAACATTTTACTATCTTACACCCACAAACTGAAATATGTTTTATTGGTATTATGTATGTGATACTTCCTACTTAGTGTTGGTATATTTGGAAAGTGTAAAAAAAAAAATGACAGGGTTTTCTAAATATTTTAAATCTGAAAATTGTGACATGCATTTGTATTCAGCCCCCCCCCTCCCCTCCCTTGGTTTGATTCCCCTAAATAACATTTAGAAGTCATCTAATTAATAAATTGAGTCCTCCTGTGTGTAATTTACTCTCAGCATAACTACAGCTGTTCTGTGAAGGCCTCAGAGGTGTGTGAGAACATCAGGGATCAAACAGAATCAGGAAAACCAAGAAACAGAACAGACAGGTCAGGGATAAAGTGGTGGAGAAGTGTAAAGCAGGGTTAGGTTATAAAAAAAAAAAAAAAAAAATTATAGCCCAAACTGTGAACATCTCACTGTTCAATTAATCATCCAACAATGGAGTGAGTATAGCACAACTGCAAACTTACAAGACATGGCCGTCCACCTAAACTGACATCCCAAGATGGAGAACACTAATTAGAGAAGCAGCCAAGAGGTCCCTGGTCACTGAAGGAGCCTCAGAGATCACAGCTCAGGGGGGAGAATCTGTCCCCAGGAAAACAATTATTATTGGAATATTGGATTGCCAGACCTGTACACATTTATTAGTTATGGCTTAACAGGGTGTCCAAGGACGGCCTTCGTTGAGTGAGATCGCCATATCGATATCTTAGGGTGCCAACCCCCACGATGGGTAGGTCACCAGCACACTACGGCTTTTTATGGCCAGATAGCTGTGTTCTGACCTATAACCTAGATCCATTTTTACCTTATTGAATTTTTTGTAAATTTGGGAGTATTCCCTACTAGATTTTAAGTTAATTGTTAATTGCTATTTTTCAACATGGACCCTTTAAAGTTCTGTTCTCCTTTTTGGTCTTTTCGAGGAAATCGGATGACATTCGGCATCAAAGGTCGATTCAAGTTTCATCTCATATGAGACTCTTCGGATGCTATATGCTTTTGTGACCCCGACTTTAGTTGTATACTCCACTTTATAGAAGAATGGCAAGAAGAAAGACATTTTTAAAAGCAAACCATAAGAAATCCTGTTTGCAGTTTGCAAAAGGCCACAGCAAACATGTGGAAGAAAGTTCTCTGGTCAGATGAGACCAAAATAGAACGTTTTGCGATTAAATGCAAAACACTGGGTGGTGGAAAATGAATACTGCACATCACTGAAAGCACCATCCCCACAGTCACACATGGTGGAGGCAGCATCCTGCTGTGGGGAGGCTTTTCTTCAGCAGGGGCAGGGAAGCTGATCAGCGGAGATGGGAAGATAGATGGAACTAAATAGAGGACAAGTCTTGAGAAAAACCTGTTAGAGGCTGCAAAAGACTTGGGCGTAGGTTCACCTTCCAGCGGGAAAACGACCCTAAACACCCTGCCATAGCTTCAGTGGAGGGTTTCGATCAGAGCATATTCATGTGTGTGAACGGCCCAGTCACAGTCCAGACCAAAGTACCATTGAGAATCTGTGACAAGATGTGAAAATTGCTGTTCTCAGACATCTCCATCCAATCTCACTAAGTGAGAGCGAGTGCAAAAAGAAGGGGCAAAAATGTCAAGTGCAAAAAGAAGGGGCAAAAATGTCACCTCTAGATGTGCAAAGCTGGAAGAGACATCCCCCCAAATGACTTGCAGCAGTAACTGCAGCAAAAGGTGATCTACAAAGTATTGACTTGGGGGCTGAATACAAATGCACGTCACAATTTTCAGATTTATATTTTATAAAATATTTAGGGAACCCTGTACCATTTCCCTTACATTTCTCAAATCCTTACTACTTTGTGTTGGTATATCACATAAAACCCCAATATTTAAGTTTGTGGGTGTAACGTGAAAAAATGTGGGTATGAATACTTTTGCAAGGCACTGTATATCTATCTTTTTATCTGTCTATCCTCATTCATACTCTTATTTGTCAGGAGCGCTACATTTCCGTACCCTGTTTCCCCTCCTGATTTTGCCTGATCTTTTTGGAGTCCGTAAGGTCTCTCCTTTTTCTCTCGGCCCCATGATATGTGTATATGTATAATTATTTCTACACTCCCTCGTTTACATGCGCGCACACGTAGTGCTGAGTCTCAGATCTGTCGCCATAATTCATGATGACCTCGACGTCTCTGGATTTACATAGGACTGCACGTACATCTAAGATACTCCACTAACGGTCATCCTTAGTAATGTCGCTATGAGATGTGCAGGTTGTGGTTCGCACATTCTTCTTCAGGACCACTTTGTGGCTCCCGCCATCCCATAACAAGGCTTTATTAACCCTATGTAGAACATCAGATGAATAGATTCGCACTGACCTCTATTTCTTCCCTGTGGGCTTAGCTCCATCTTGTAATTTCATTGGCGTTGCCTCCCGCTGTGCCTCCGACCGAGTGAAAGCTATTGTCATTTAATTAGACATATTGTTATATGGAAACGCCGGGTGCCATCCATTATGTGCTTCTGCTAATCTGACCGCAGTGTGGCCGTTCCTAGATTCAAACAAATAGATTAAATTTCTAAGAAAAAAAAATGTAATCTGATTTTTTTGACAACCTTAACGGCTTGTGGTACAGCTCGTACCCAGCTTTCCCAGAGATCGGAAAAGTAATGTGTCTAATAACTATTATCTTCTTTTCTATAGGACCACCGTGGTGGCAGCTGCTGCCTTCCTGGATGCCTTTCAGAAGGTAGCGGACATGGCAACCAATACTCGAGGTAAGTGGCCAAATTCAGTTTGTCTAGTCATCTCGACAATTTGTTTGGATGAACTTATATAAAGAAACATTTAATGAAGAAGTTGGAATATGTAACAATGGGAATACATAACCCCCCTTTTTTGATTTCTGGTTATATCTCGTGATGCTTTATTTCTATTGTACTGTGGCTGTGCATGGTTCTGTATCTTTGTAAATAGGATAAAGCTATAGAATCTGCCACAAGCCACAGCTGTAGTATGTATGGCGCTTGCTGTAATTTGGACCTTCGCTGATTAAATAGAAATTGCCAACCCTCTGAGTTTTTTAGTTACTCAAGCTGCGCTAAATACTTCTGAACAGTTTGATAGATGGAAGACAGGGAGCGGTTGGGGTTGAGGATTGGCCATTCCAGATATCTTTGGCTCCTTTCCCTTAGGTCTTCCTGATGTGTGTGTAAAAAAGTGGGTGGCACGTTACATTTTGTCCATCCTTGTGGCAATCGATGTGTACGTGTGTACCATCTGTGTGATAAATACTGGGGAAAAACGCATGACTATGAAATGAATGGTTTTTATGTGTTAAAAATATGCAAAGATGGATGGATGTATTGGTAGGGAGAGAGAGAGACACAGATAACTATATAGATTTTATAGCTATTAAACAATTAAATAAAAAACCAATGCGAGGTCCTCTCACTATTTTTGATCAACAAAGGTAAAGCAGACAGTTGGATGCTGATATTACAAGGCTGGGAAGGTCCATGGTTATTTGGTCCTTCCCAGCCAGAAATACCAGCCAGCAGATGCTCCAATTTTGGCCCGGGGCCTCAGCTTTTCCCATTTGCTCTGGTGTGAAGGCAATCAGGGTATTGATTATTGGGGTTGATGTCTGCTGTATAGTGAGGTGTCTGCTGTATAGTGTCAGCTGACATCAAGCCTAGGGGTTAGTAATGGAGAGGGGTCTATCAGACACCCCCATTACTATCCCAATAAGTAAAGTAGATGGATATTGTCAGACAGTGCTTGTAAATACAAACAGTTGTGCAATTTACTTTAAGCCGTTCTTGAGATATTAACAATTTTGTTTACAGTTTGTTGCCTTGGAAACCGACCACCCCTGCTTGACAGAAGAACATCACCAGTGCTTACAAGCTCTTTCCTATTGAGCCTGTGTGAAGCTGACCATTGAGTGCAGCTTTACCTCGTAATCCTGGCCAGCTTTGGCGCAGCGTTTACAAGCTAGACCGCAGCGGGGGTCTGTCTCCTAAGCAACGAGCTGTAAACAAAATAAGTGTTTAACATCTCAACAATGGCTGCAAATTTCAATAAGCACAACACAGGTTCTCTTTATGGAAGGACAGACAATAGTGACGAATAGAATCTTAAAATCGCCAGACACAAAATTGCACAAACACCACCTGCAGATGTAATGGAGCTGCTAGATGTGAGAGGGTTAATGTAAAAAAAGCCCCCCGAAAGCCAGAGGACGGGGAGATCATACACTAAAGTATAGACAAATAATAGTCACCCACGTATACCTCTCCCTATATATATACCGAGGGAACATGTCACTAACCAACCATATGAGTGTAATTACCTTGAGACATGTAGGGAATGCTAGCAAACCAAGCAGGTGGCGGTGGGCGAAGCCTTGACGCGCGTTTCACCGAGCGTGGCTTTGTCAGGAGACGTGGCCATAGTGCAAAGTAAAGTATCTCTTTATGGAAGATTTGACAAAGAGTTTATGAAATCTAATTAACCCCTTTTACTCTTCCCGACCCAGGTGACTATATCGTATGATAATGTAATATTGTTAATTAGTTCGTGGACAATGGTCCAGTTCGGCTCATTAGCCAAATAATAACCGTGGCTTAGTCCTGACTGCGGTATATTATCAGTTTTAGCAGCTGGATTATCCGTTCAATAACCGCTTTTTTTTTTTTTTCTTGTTTCCAAAGAGCTTAACCCTCCTAAGCTTCACACTGAGTTGATGTAGTGCGGTGGCCGGCGCTGCATGCGCTGCTCGGGCCTAACCGTCCATATTATAAGCCGTGACCTGCCGTCAGCACCGGGCCTGAGGCGTTTTATGTGTGTGACGGCCGGAGGATAACACTCATTTATTCCTGTGCTCCCACAGTGGCCCGAGATTCACACATAGTGTATATATGTCACCTGCCTGTACAGAGCACGTACGGTCGGTGTCACGCGCTTCGGGTTGCTATCAGATTCTTATACTAGCTATTACCAAGGAATTTTTATGCTATAAAGCAAAACTTTCTGGTTTTGCCCATCTAAAGCTTTCAAACAATCTGCCCAGGGCCGGTCGGTCCTTAGGCCATGAGCTATGTAGGGCTCCTGCACACATTTTAAGCATTTTTTTAAATGTAAAAGGTTGCATATATAAATGTAATTCCGCCAAACCATGCATAAGTAATACCACAATACTATATGTAATACTATAACTCCCAACCGTCCTGGATACAGCGGGATTGTTCACTATATGTAATACTGTAACCCCCAACAGTCCCGGATACAGCGGGACTGTTCTGAATTTAGGAATCTATGCCACTATAATGGGAGGTCAGGGGTATGCCCTAATTTCACAGATGCAGCTGAATATAATGGTGGAAAAAAAGATGACGTCCTCCAGTCTTTATAAAAACCAAAGGTTATGCCGATGTGACATTCGTTGGTGACACGACTGGCAGTGAAGAAAAGGGAGGAGGAGCAGGACAGAAGTAGCACGTGTGTGTGTCTGTTTGATGCAGCCGAGCTGTGTGTATAGAATGTGTATGGATGTAGCAGAGCTGAATTAAAGCACTGTGTGTGTATTGCTGTGGCAAAGTTGAGTATGCAAGGAGTGTGTTGATGAAGCAGAACTATGTATATGTCTGTGTATTGATGTAGCAGAGCCGGATGTTTATGGGTGTGTATTGCTGTAGCAGAGCTGTGTGTTTATTGAGGTAGCAGAGATGTATGTTTATAGTTGTATATTGCTGTAGCAAGGCTGTGTGTTCAAAGGGTGTATTGATGTAGCAGAGCTGTGTGTTTATTGATGTAGCAGAGATGTATGTTTATAGTTGTGTATTGCTGTAGCAAGGCTGTGTGTTCAAAGGGTGTATTGATGTAGCAGAGCTGTGAGCAGAGCTGTGTAATGAAGTAGCAGAACTAAATGTGTGGCTGTGTATTGAGGTAGCAGAGCTGTGAGCATAGCTGTATAATGAAGTAGCAGAACTAAATGTGTGGCTGTGTATTGATGTAGCAGAGCTGTATGTGTATGCATACCATATTGCTATACCAGGCTGTGTGTGTAATGGGTGTAGTCATGTAGCAGAGCTGTATGTGTATGCACAACATATTGCTATACCAGAGTTGTGTGTGTATACACTGCCATACACACAGATCTGCTATATCAATACACTCCTTACACACACAGCCCTGCTACATGAATACACCCATTACACACACAGCTTTGGTATAGCAATATGGTGTGTATACACATACAGCTTTACTACATCAATACACAGCCATACATCTGGTTCTGCTACTTGTATACACACAACTCTTGGGTGTGAATTGATGTACAGAGTTGTGTGTATAGAAGTAGCAGAACTAGATGTATGGCTGTGTATTGATGTAACAGAGCTGTATGTGTATGCATAACATATTGCTATACCAGAGCTGTGTGTGTAATGGGTGTATTCATGTAGCAGAGCTGTATGTGTATACACACCATATTGCTATACCAGAGCTGTGTGTGTATTCAGGATCACAACTGTGTGCATAGCTGTGTATTAATGTAGCAGAACTGTACGTTCGTCTGTGTATTGCTGTAGCAGAGCTGTATGTTTATGGGTGTGTATTGCTATAGCAGGGCTGTGTGTTCAAGGGGTGCATTGATGTAGCAGAGCTGTGAGTATAGAAGTAGCAGAACTAGATGTATGGCTGTGTATTGATGTAGTAGGGCTGTATGTGTATGCACACCATATTGCTATACCAGAGCTGTGTGTGTAAGGAGTGTATTGATGTAGCAGAACTGTGTGTATTGATGTAGCAGAGCTATGTATATGGGTGTATATTTATGTAGCAGAGCTGTGTGTATAGAAGTAGCAGAACTAGATGTATGGCTGTGTATTGATGTAGTAGAGCTGTATGTGTATGCACACCATATTGCTATACCAGAGCTGTGTGTGTAAGGAGTGTATTGATGTAGCAGAACTGTGTGTATGGCAGTGTACTGATGTAACAGAGCTATGTATATGGGTGTGTATTGATGTAGCAGAGATGTGTGTGTAAGGGGTGTGTATTCATGCAACAGAACTTTTTGTATGGCTGTGTATTCATGTAGCAGGAGTGTGTGTTTGGCTATGTATTGATGTAGCAGGCGTGTGTGTTTGGCTATGTATTGATGTAGCAGAGCTGAGTGTGTATGATTGTTTATTAATGTAGTAGAGCTGGGTGTATGGGTGTACATCATACTATTTGGGGGGAAGGTACTGTGGGAGCATATAAAAATGCCTCTGGTGCGCTATGTGTGCATGTATGTATCCCTTTTACTTTTTAAAGTTGGGAGGTTTGTGTAATACTACCATATAGTGCAATCATAGTAGAATATGGTGTCATTCCATGCTCAACCAAAACTGACATGCGGTGTCCAAAATGACTAAATCCCATACAGTGCCCACATAGTACTGCATAAGAAGCACTTATAATACCGGCATATTTCTCCTATGGCCAGGTTCACATTATGCAATCGCTCTGTATGTCTTTTACCACAATTTTCCAAAAATCACGGTAAAAACTCGTTTTTTTCACAGTGATTTGAAAATTTGTGGTGAAAAAAATGACAGTGCAATTGCTTTGTGTGAATATGGCCTAATGAGTCTGATTTCTGCAACTAAAATTACTTGGTAATAGATTACTAGATCAATTCGTCACGGGTTTTAAGACCTCTGCTTGCTGTCATTGTTTACTTCCGCTATTGTTTGCTAGCCAATCCGGGAGAAGTTCCACTTATTTAGTTACCTGACTGCTGAGGTTTGTGATTGGCTGCAGTGGTCAGGTGACCGAGAATAGGACATCAACCATTGGCTCTCCATTTCAATCACCTGACAGCCTCCACCAATCGCTGACCTCCGCTGTCGGGAGAACCCAAAATAAAATAAGAGTTCATCGGAGTGTTTCAACGTTAAAGCCACTGGGTTAGTTATGGTCATCCATGTTGGTTTTACCGTTATTTCAGAAGTTAGACCGCCCCTTTAAGGACGAGGACTTGTCGTCTTTGCCGAGCGTTCCGTGTCCTGCTTTTCTGTCTTTTTCGCTTTGAAGGTCGGACATTTAAAGCTTATCTTTTTTTGCATTCGTGTCAGACCTAAATTAGTGCCGCTTTGATGCTCTTCGCCAAGGGTTTCGCCAGCGTGCGGGATGAAGCAGTTGCCATGGCAACCGACTCGGGTTCACCACCGTCCAGCGCGGGTAGCTGGCAGGCGAAGGGACGAGGAGAGGAGATCTCTTCTGCATCTTGCATGAAATTAACACTTTATGACAGAGCCGATGCTAAGCTGCGCCGTCTGCTGGGCCTGCGGGGCCCGGATGGCGGGGAGCAGTCATTTTTCATCGGAGAACGTCGTATGATTTCTGCTACCTATAGGGGAAAGAGCAAACAAATATACAGTTTTCATACATCATTTGTTTGGAATTTTATTTGTGAATTTAAAGGGCAACCGTCCCCCAACTTCTTGTATTTTTTCGGTCTAGTCCTTTCTTACCTGGTGAGATAAACATATGGCTTAGATGTCTGGCAGCTTAGGCCCGAGACCACTGCTGGACTAACAGCCAATCAGTAGCCTCAACGGTGACCATCATGTCACCCAGGGGACCTGGTAAGCGATATCGAGGATTAAGTGTATATTTTCTATAGCACATGCGGGCCACATGCAAGATAAAAGAATAGGGTGGAAAACCTCTTTAAGGAGGACATGTCATTTTCCATAAATTCGTATTTTGTTACCTGGTGTAAGTGCCCCTGTTCTCCTGAATCCGGCGATGTTTTTCTTTTGTTCCTGCGCCTCTCCGTTCCTGAGATATGGCCCCTTCATCACTGTATATAAATCTTGTCTTGTAAACCTAGTGGGTGTGGTCGTCAATTACGTGGGAGTGTTCATCAGGACCACGCCTACTTGTAACAACACTATATTTAAATTCAGAGACGACGAGGCCATATCTCCGGAACGGAGAGGCACAGGAACAAAAGAAAAACACCGCCGGATTCAGGAGAACAGCGGCATTTACACCAGGTAAAAAAAATTACAAATTTAAAACAAGTGACGGGTCCCCTTTAAGGCAGACCAGATTATTTTTTGTGTAAGAAGTCTCTGTAGGTGGTGTATGAAGCGAGATTGTAATGGCCCCCACTGCTCCTCCTTTTCTGGTTTTGTGACCTGAGCAAGCAGTTGGTCACCGGGGCTCCTTGTGGTGATGGAGCAAACCTTACCTTTCAAAAGTATTAGTTTCTGAGTAGGGAAGTTCCTAATTTTTCAGGGAACCTTCTGTTTTCTTCAGAGCCTCCCAGACATCCTAGCACAGTGGGCAACTTTACTGGCCATCCTCATAAGTCTTTGCATTCTGGTAGGTTTGACAAACAACCTATGTGTAGGGGACCCCCAATGGATGATATTGGGAGTGTGGGGGTCAGATAGATGGGGCATGTTTGTTTTCAATATGCACAACTTTTTGTTCCCATTGGAGATAAGGTCTAACACCAGCCTTTTTTTTTTACCCCCGTACCCAATGATGGGGCATCATTAGTGTCCATCATGAAACAGATCAGGAACCGCCAAGGACACAGAAGTGAGCAGAGCTTTATTTTTGGGTCAGAATATTGGCATTAATTTGAGTCTATCCTGATGAATGAACCTAATTACGTTGGACATGGAAAATTCTATAAACTTAGTAGCCGATTCAGCTAGAATTCTGACTTTTTGGTTTGTTTTAAGCTTATATCCCCAAAAATTATTGGGGCTCCAGGTTATTCACATTGACCCATGGAATGGTCTAAGGGGGGTCCAGGAGTTCCTGGATAGTCACATTGACTGATTGATTGGTCTAAGGGGGGGTCTAGGGGTTCATGGATAGTCACATTGATCCATGGAATGGTCTAAGGGGGGTCCAGGAGTTCCTGGATAGTCACATTGACCCATGGAACAGTCAAAGGGGGGTCTAGGAGTTCCTGGATAGTCACATTGAATGATTGAATGGTCTAAGGTGGGTCTAGGGGTTCATGGATAGTCACATTGATCCATGGAATGGTCTAAGGGGGGTCTAGGAGTTCCTGGATAGTCACATTGACCCATGGAACGGTCAAAGGGGGGTCTAGGAGTTCCTGGATAGTCACATTGACTGATTGAATGGTCTAAGGGGGGTCTAGGAGTTCCTGGATAGTCACATTGACTGATTGAATGGTCTAAGGGGGGTCTAGGAGTTCCTGGATAGTCACATTGACCCATGGAACGGTCAAAGGGGGGTCTAGGAGTTCCTGGATAGTCACATTGAATGATTGAATGGTCTAAGGTGGGTCTAGGGGTTCATGGATAGTCACATTGATCCATGGAATGGTCTAAGGGGGGTCTAGGAGTTCCTGGATAGTCACATTGACCCATGGAACGGTCAAAGGGGGGTCTAGGAGTTCCTGGATAGTCACATTGAATGATTGAATGGTCTAAGGTGGGTCTAGGGGTTCATGGATAGTCACATTGATCCATGGAATGGTCTAAGGGGGGTCTAGGAGTTCCTGGATAGTCACATTGACCCATGGAACGGTCAAAGGGGGGTCTAGGAGTTCCTGGATAGTCACATTGACTGATTGAATGGTCTAAAGGGGGTCTAGGGCTTCCTGGATAATCTGATTGATCCATGGAATGGTCTAAGGGGGGTCTAGGGGTTCCGGGATAGTCACATTGACCCATGGAACGGTCAAAGGGGGTGGCTAGGGCTTCCTGGATAATCTGATCCATGGAATGGTCTAAGGGGGGGTCTAGGGGTTCCTGGATAGTCACATTGACCCATGGAATGGGTCCAGCATTCATCAACGTTCATGGTCTGCTAATGTTCCGTCCATGGGTTCAGGGCACTTCAGGTTTGTTGTTGCCATGAAGGTGTGAAATGGCTTTCACCATGACGTGGTTAAACTCACTTGACGGTCTACATGACTGAGCATAATTCTCCTCATCCTCCCACCGACACTGTCTGCACACAGACGCAGCAGTATTCACCGAGCAGCAGATCCATCTTCACTGCTATTTCCTGCTGCTACGTTAATGAACGTTCCCAAAAATAGCTCCTTCATTTGCCTTGTCCTATTTAGTTTTTTTTTTTTTCCGAGCTGAAGGTTGTAAATGCTGACTCCGGGACGCGCACAACAATGGTGTGCGCCGCTTGCTTTGCATACAGACGACCTGGGTACGGTATACTGCCACAGTCATGTTGTCTTTTGTCATATGAGGGTTTATTTATTGTTTATTGCTGTATGAAACTCCAGATTAAAAAAAAATAGTGGTCGTATCCGAGGTCGAAATCAGGGTCTACGTCTGTTCTTTATAATTGGCACACGTACAGGGTAACCGGCTTTATTGGGAAACCGGAGAAGCCCTAAAGCGCCACCTGTTAGAATGATCATATGTTCAAGGTACTGACACCAAGATATCATGGCCAGTTACTTTTGTGAATCCATTGGCACATTAGTGACCAGCTGAGAGGCCATTTTCGCTAATTCATATGCCCCCCCCAAGGTAATCTGGCCAAGGTGGCTTTTGGAAAACTTTTTGGATATCTATGAATGCCCATACATACACGTTCAGCATAGAACTATATGTCTTGCCTTTTCCAATGCACATGAGCGCTCAGCTCGACCGAGCATTCATGTGTTTTCAACACTTGAGAGAGGAGAAAGCCACTGCCAGAGAAGCTACTTACTATCCTTGAAACCAAAAGTGTATAAATTCCAACTGCCTGTTCCAACTGCCTGTTCCAACTGCCTGTTCCAACTGCCTGTTCCAACTGCCTGTTCCAACTGCCTGTTCCAACTGCCTGTTCCAACTGCCTGTTCCAACTGTCAGAGGAAGCCCCTCATAAACATTAGATGGTTGGCTGATCGCTCATAAAAACAGTGGACCGACTAACTTTAATCTGATAAGTTTGTGGGCCTTTAGATCTAAGACGTTTGTTAACACTGGCAATTAACGAGACAACGGACCACCCACCATATGATCCTCGGAGACGAGAAGTCAAGGACATCTTTCTTAGCATATTGGAAAATTTCTTGTTAGGATCTCGCTTAAAATGTCCACCGTACATAACCACCATCCTCAGACCAGTTTTGGCATAGCCTATTCTTAGGGTCAAAGGATCCAAAGCAAGTTTAAACGAGGTTTCTCCACAACATAAATGCGTAAAATTGCAAATTACTTGTAAAAAAAACCCAATTAGGCTCTTATTAAAAAATCCTTTTACGTGCCTAAGAATTGAGTGATTTTCCATTTTTTTTTTGTGTACAGCTCATTACTTAGGATACCAACCAACACTGCAATTGTCACCGGTGTGTCATGGGTGATACAGTCATGGGGTTTCTGGGAATAGAAGGCCACATCGTTTGACTGTCAGTATTCATTGTACTAGGTAGCTTTCTTGCTGAATTTTAAGCTCTCCCCTTTTGGATCCAGCAGGAGCTGACCTTCCACCCAGCTGCTGATTATCAGTATTCCCCTTATGCTTAAATTCTCCCTTCTTCCCTGGGCTGGTGTTGGTGATATTATTCAGTTCATTCCAGCTCTGGGTACAAGCAGGCGGCTTGTGCTGATCTGTAGTATAGTTGTGAAGCTTTGCTGAATTTCTGCCTTAGTCAATTGTGGATAAATAGTTCATGCACTCTCCCTGTGTGTCCTCCTTGTGTCTTCTATAGTGTTTAGTGGGGTTGACAAAGAGCTCATTCCATCCGTTCTCTATTTAGGGTCCAGCACTAGGTATACCTAGGTTCCGCACCTATGCGCCAAGCCAGATACCTGACCCTATCTATGATGGTGAGGGACCCCAGAGACCAGCGGTAGGTTTGGTCAGGGGTCCCCATCTCCCCCTTCCCTAGATGCAGGGGTCCCCATCTCCCCCTTGCCAGGATGCAGGGGTCCCCATCTCCCCCTTGCCTAGATGCAGGGGTCCCCATCTCCCCCTTGCCTAGATGCAGGGGTCCCCATCTCCCCCTTGCCTAGATGCAGGGGTCCCCATCTCCCCCTTGCCTAGATGCAGGGGTCCCCATCTCCCCCTTGCCTAGATGCAGGGGTCCCCATCTCCCCCTTGCCTAGATGCAGGGGTCCCCATCTCCCCCTTGCCTAGATGCAGGGGTCCCCATCTCCCCCTTGCCTAGATGCAGGGGTCCCCATCTCCCCCTTGCCTAGATGCAGGGGTCCCCTACCCTTATCATTCACCGCTCGCTTGGTAATTCCCCCTACCTAGCGTGACAGCGGTCTATCAGAAGTGGGCGATTTTCTAGGCTAGGAGTATGGTGCTTGTTGCTTTAGCACTTTCAAGAGCTGCCCTGAAGCTGGCAAGATTGCTGGATTGGGTGAGATTCTGGATACAGCCAGCTTAAGCCTCCCTGGACTTCTCCCTTAATGCAATCAAAGACCGCTTTGGCAAACGCGCAGTTCTGGACCAGCGGCACAACCGTGCTACTGGTCCAATCATTCAGAAGTGCACTGCTAACCCCACAAGCAGGGAGTCGGGAGGCATGGCTGGTGGAAGAAGATCTTGAGGAGTTTGTGAGATTTTGACAATTCTCAGATTTTAGAAGAGTTCCTTGAAAATAAGCATTATCTACCTCTGAGCCCTTGGGGTCTTGGCATGGAATCTGAGGGATGCCTGTTTTATGTCCCTGCAGCGCCACCACAGGGGAAGTAAAGTATTACAACACTTTCTATTCAAATCAAGGGCTGAGGGGGGAGTTGCATCTTGTGGATGAGTCTCCGTAACCGCTCTACAACACATGAGGATCCTGTACAGGAGACCCCTGCATTAACTGATCATTTCCACATATAAGTTATAAAATAGTTTATTTTCTAAACTCCATGAATGTTTGAGTTTTGCTCTGTGGTTTCGCACAAAAGTTGATTTCACAAAAAAAAAAATCACTTTCTCGTGCTTTCTCCTAAATGGGTGGTGCACATTCTTGGTTTTGGAGGACCCCAAAATAACAGGAAGCCGCACTTCCATGGTGAGATCTCATCTTTGGAAATGATGGCGGTCGGGGTCTCGGGAGCTGGTCTTGCTCCTTCTCTTGAGTTTTCGTGTCTGATCTTGATTTTGATGAGCCATTTTGAAAGCTAGGAATGTTCTAGATGGGGGCACCGGATGTCCCGCTCCATAGTTTTGGCCTCCAAAATGTGACGGTAAGTGGCTTTGTATAGGGAAAGGAGCTCTACGAGCAGAAAGCCTCCAGTGTTGTTACTTTTCTGCTTATATGCATGTTATGCTTTTTGTTCTTCATTCCGTAGGAAGACATGACAATTATTGGAATGACAAATGAGCTCCTGGTCATTTTCGGGGGGATAGAGACTGATGTGAACGAGAAACTGGGGCAGATTTACTAATCCTGACACTAAGAGCTCATTCACATTACCGTTCCGTTTTTGCGGTCCGCAAAAGTCCTGTTTTTTCACGCATCCGTGTGACAATCGCATCCGTTCCGTTCCGTTCCATATACTGTCTGTGTGTCATCCATGTGACTTCCGTTTTTTTTTTTTTGTGGACCGCGAAAAAACGGAAGGAGAGTTACATGCAGTCTAGGGTATCTGGCCCGATGCTGGTTCCCATATAAAGTCTATGGGGAACAGAATCTGGGGTAAAGGGGTAGGAGCAAGGGCTACATAATCACCGATCACATGAACGGCTGTCACACTGCTCCCGCGGCAGCCTTATTCTTCCCAAGCCGGCCGCTCATTTGGTTTATACATATTCACTCCTCCCTCCGTCTGTGATTGGTTACAGTCAGACGCACCCCCACACTGAGTGACAGCCGTTTGACTTCAACCAATGACAGCCGCTGGTGGGTGGGTCTATATCGTGCAGTCCAATAAAAAAAAAAAACAGTGTGCGGTCCCCCTCCCCAATTTCAACACCAGCCAAGATAAAGCCTCACATCTGCTGGCTGGTATTCTCAGGATGGGGAAACCCACATCATTGGGAGCCCCTTAAGCTAAAAATATCAGCAAGCAGCCGGCCGGAATGGCCACATCTATTAGATGCGACAGTCCCGGGACTTTACCTGGCTCATTCGTTGCCCTGGTGTAGTGGCAAATGGGGTAATATATGGGGTTGATACCACTTGTGTAATTTCACCTGGCATCAAGCCTTGGGGTTAGTGATGTCATGGCGTCTATTAGATACCCGACATCACAACCCAGTCAGTAATAAAAAAAAAAAAATAGACAACAAATGTTTATTTGAATAAACACTCTCCAACACATTTCCTCTTTCACCAATTTATTGGAAAGAAAAAAACAAATCCAGGTTCGATGTAATCCAGTAAGGGGGTCCCACGATGATCCATACTCACTGTCCCAGTCAATGAAGAACAGAATGTTCCCAATTGGCTGGGAGAGCAGTGCAGTGACCTGAGCTAACATAAGGTCAGCCCAGGACACTGCAGGGGATGACCAGCGCTGACTTCAGGAAGTTAGCGAGGTCCATTACCTGCGGTGATGGAAGCCTCTGCGCTCCTGACGTCCGCGCTAGTCATTGGGATCAATGGCCGCCGCGTTCACAAGAAAGTATCGCTAGCGGCCCGTGACGTCAGCGCTAGTCACACTCTCCGGACGCTCGCAAGAGGTGATCTGAGAACACGGCGGGCATAGAAGGCAGTGACAAGCGCTGACGTCAGGAGTGCAGGAATTCATCACCACAGGTAATAACTTTACTAACCTCCTGACTGCAACACTCATCATCCCTGCGGCTGCTTGCACACTGCAGTGCGGGCAGATGCTGAGGGCCAGTCTAGGAGTCCCGGTCCACTGCTCTCTCCGATCAGGGCTAGTCAGGAGAAGGGTCAGGAAGGCGGCTCAGACATCCTCACCTTCAGAGGTAGCTTTGAGATAAGGCATAGTTAGGGTCCCTCTAGTCTGCGGGCCAGTCTAGGACCCCCTGTCCCCTGCCCTCCCCGTTCATAGTTACATTAGGCGTATAAGAGGCCGTTCAGTTTGTATCAGGACATGACAGTCCGTTGTTGAATGTGTGGTGGCAGATATTCATATGTTTTCATGGACTCTCACAGATCTAATGTTAAAAATAAACTAGGTACGTGGTAAGGATTTCAATGGAGGTTTCGGGGGGACTCCTACCTCGTAGACACAGGATTATATTTTCTTTTCGACTGATTGCATGTAAGAAGCAATAAAAAGACCCAACAAACAAAAAAAAGCGACCGCAGCTTTGTCTCCCCTGTGGAAGGAAGTTGGGGATGTCTCTCACAGTGGAAGGTTCGTCTTTTGTGCTTCGGTTTCGGGACCACAGCTGGTGTTTTGTGCGGATGGATAAGTCGTCTTTGTCTTTCTCTATAGAATTGTCTTTGCTGAATACGGCTTTTCTCCTTGTCAACATTTGTGTGTACTGTATGTAGACAGCCGGTGGGCCCGTATCTCCTCTCCCTGTGGGAAGGTATCCACCTCTTCACTAGGAATCAAATGAACAAGTCCCGGCTCTGCGGACCGTAGCGTACAGCAAAACCATATGTATATACTCATGATATATATCCTTACCTAAAGGTAGCGTAGAAAAAAAACCTGTGTATGTGTGTAAAATATCTCTATCTCGTATCCTGTAGGAGAACTCTAAATAACAGAGGTGGACCTAAGACAAGGATCCCCATTTTATAGCCTGAGTGGAGAGCGTTTCCAAAAAGCCTCTTTTGTTGGAGGACCCGTCCTGTCCTATTGATATGAGTCGGCACTATGTCCTACTTCATTAATCTTGTGGTAACGCTTCAGGGAACTTGAATATTTACGGTACTTCAAGATTTCACCCCAAATTATAGTCAAGTTGATCATTCAGGATCCAAGCAGGAGGACATGCCATCATAATGAAAAAGACGAACCCCTACATCTCCTCTAGGACACATTATAATCCAGTATTCTGACTTTAAATTTCTGGACTTCCTAACAGGACGGAGATTAACTACCTCCCCTGTTAGGATTTAAAACGGAACATTTTTAATATTCATTTAACTCTGGTTGTAGCCTACTTAAAGTGGATCTGTCAGCCGCACAAAAGTGGCCAGTTTTTGCTTTTACTTTATTCCTCCTGCTCCCCTGAATATTCCATTTTTTTGTATTTTTTAAATCCGACATATGGTTCTAGAAATATGGGACTTTTTATTTAGTACCATTTTGTTATGGTCTTTATCCAAGGGGTGTGGCTCAGTAGAATCTCTGTGGGCGTGTCTTTAGAATGCACTGCATAATTTCTCTGGGAGCCACGCCCTTTTCATGAAGACCCTAAAACTTAAAAGGCTCATATCTCCGGAACCGTATGGCGGATTTTAAAAATACAAAAAGCGGATTACTCAGAAGAGTAGCGAAAATAAACTGAGACTAAACACTTAAGATATTTATCCTAGCGACACGTTCTCTTTAAATACGCTTTGCTGCCCCCTGCAGAGCAATATATTGGTTGCGACGAAAAATTGGTTCTGGACACATTCCTGTCACTTTCTCCTATACTGTACATTCTCATTTATACAGTGATCAGACCCTTTATGGAGTACAAAGGTTTCCCAACATTTAGGCTATGTGCACACGGTGCGTTTTTCTCGGCGTTTTTGCGTGTTTTTCGGGTGCGTTTTTGGCCTCAAAACTGCATGACTTTGCTTCCCCAGCAAAGTCTATGAGTTTTCATTTTTGCTGTCCCCACACAGCGTTTTTTTTCAGCTGCGTTTTTGTGGTGACCACAAAAACGCAGCATGTCAATTATTCCCGCGTTTTTCACTGCGCTTTTCATCCATTGAGTGCAATGGGATGTTGAAAGACGCAATGAGAAACGCAAATAGCTGCGTTTTGGTGCGTTTCTAAGACCAAAAACGCAGCTATAAACGCAGGAGGTGGGTAGTAAAGTGACGTGTACAGGAAGAGGATTCCTTCTGTCAGTATATACAGCGTGAATCCTCCCGGTACCGTCACCACCGCTTCCACCTCCCGTCCTGTGCATGTATGCTGCCGTGCGGCGCCATGTACAGGCAGGAGGTGGAAGCGGCTGCGAAAACAAAAGTTAACAGTAGAAAAAAAAAAAAAAAGTTATACTCCCCTGTGTGCAGCCTCCCGGTGCCATGCCCGCTCCCATCTCCTCTCACGGTATCGCCACCCCCGCTCCGGCTGTGTGCAGACGGCCGGGAAAGCTCCGATGGATGCAGGACCTTGCTTACAGGACCTGGCGATGGATCACCTGATGCAGTCACCTGACGCATCAGCTGATCGAGTATCGCGGTGACGCGGACGCCCGGCCGGTATCAGCGGATGCGTCAGGAGACTTCATCCTACCGGCAGCTGCTGCAGCGATCGGACGGGATCAGACTCCCGCCCCATCGCTGCAGGAGCTGCCGGTAATCGGTAATCAGCACATAAGTGAGTATTATTATTTTTATTTTTTTTGCACCGATGCATCAGCTGATTGTATAATCGGCTTTTATACAATCAGCTGATGTGTGATGTGATTCAGGCACTTGATCCTGACACATCATCTGATCGCTTTGCCTTCCAGCAAACCGATCAGATGATATTGGATCTGGATTGGACGGCGCGGGACCCTAACCCAGGATTACTGCGGAGGGGGGGTTTATTTCAATAAAGATGGAGTCACTAATTGTGTTGTGTTTTATTTCTAATAAAAATATTTTTCTGTGTGTTGTGTTTTTTTTTTATCTTTACTAGAAATTCATGGTGGCCATGTCTAATATTGGCGTGACACCATGAATTTCGGGCTTAGGGCTAGCTGATAATATACAGCTAGCCCTAACCCCATTATTACCCGGCGAGCCACCCGTCACCAGGGCAGCCGGAAGAGTTGGATACAGCGCCAGAAGATGGCGCTTCTATGAAAGCGCCATTTTCTGGGGTGGCTGCGGGACTGCAATTCACAGCGGGGGTGCCCAGAAAGCATGGGCACCCTGCACTGTGGATTCCAATCCCCAGCTGCCTAGTTGTACCCGGCTGGACTCAAAAATGGGGCAAAGCCCACGTCATTTTTTTTTTTAAATTATTTCATGAAATTCATGAAATAATTTAAAAAAAAAAGGGCTTCCCTATATTTTTGGTTCCCAGCCGGGTACAAATAGGCAGCTGGGGGTTGGGGGCAGCCCGTACCTGCCTGCTGTACCCGGCTAGCATACAAAAATATGGCGAAGCCCACGTCATTTTTTTTTGGGGGGGGGGGGGCAAAGAAATCCTGCATACAGTCCTGGAAGGAGGATGCTGAGCCTTGTAGTTCGACAGCTGCTGTCTGCTCTTCTGCATACAAATTTGGATGGAGGATGCTGAGCCTTGTAGTTTGACAGCTGCTGTCTGCTCTCCTGCATACACTATTGGATCGAGGATGCTGAGCCTTGTAGTTCTGCAGCTGTCTGCTCTTCTGCATACACTAGTGGAGAATGAAGAACACATTGAAGGAAATGACATCAGACCTTTTTTTTTTTTTTGTTCACTGATAAAAAACGCATAAGGACGCAGTGAGCAAAAATGCAGCAAAACGCAGCAAAAAAACGCACCAAATCGCGGCAAAACGCGTGCGTTTTTTGCCGCGTTTTTTCGACGCAGGTGCGTTTCTGTGCGTTTTTAGCGGCCAAAAACGCACAAAAACGCAGCGTCAAAAAAACGCAGCGTGTGCACATAGCCTTATAGGGGAACTCAGGTGACATGGGGCCATTGTCTGGTTAAGTTTCATTATCAGCTGTGAGGTAAGCAGTAGCCAGACATCTCTGAGGCTGCTTATCTCATGCCACCTATTGAAATAACAGGATCTAATGCATGACCAATTTTCTAAAGCGATAATTAATGGCTGCCACTAAGGTGCTCATAGGGATAATGACACAGCTTTCCTGAGACCCTGAATGACATATATAAATCTGATAAGTTTTGCAAAGCCTTAATTGCTTTTTACTTCTTTTTTTGCTCACTATGTTCACTTCTGTAGTAATGTAGGAGGACGTCTCTGTTCCCATGACCAATGTGGGCACGAGAAGGGTTAACTAGAGCCAGATTAGATAAATGCCCAGAGAAATAAGTGACTTTTCCCTGGAAAGATCTGACTTTTCTATGCAGTGCATTACGGTTTTCGTCCTCATCCAGTTACTACTGGAGTAAACATGAAAGATTAATATGCGGGTTTTATGTTGCATGAAAATGAGCCCAGAAGAGTCAGGTCAACTTACCTCCGACTCACTGCGTCTCAGACATGGGAGCGCGAGGAGGTCACTACAACATGAAGAAGAAGCAAGGAACACGCTTCAAACTTACTGAAGTGACAACAGCTCTGAGCATATTCCAGGATCAGAATTACTTTATTGCTTCAGCACTTACAATATTTCTTCATGTTTCTATGACTATAACTACTATAATACTGCCCCCTATGTACAAGAATATAACTACTATAATACTGCCCCTATATACAAGAATATAACTACTATAATACTGCCCCTATATACAAGAATATAACTACTATAATACTGCTCCCTATGTACAAGAATATAACTGCTATAATACTACCCCTATGTACAAGAATATAACTACTATGTACAAGAATATAACTACTATAATACTACCCCTATGTACAAGAATATAACTACTATAATAATGCTCATATGTACAAGAATATAACTACTATAATACTGCTCCTATGTACAAGAATATAACTACTATAATGCTACCCCTATGTACAAGAATATAACTACTATAATACTGCTCCTATGTACAAGAATATAACTACTATAATACTGCTCCCTATGTACAAGAATATAACTACTATAATACTGCTCCTATGTACAAGAATATAACTACTATAATACTGCCCCCTATATACAAGAATATAACTACTATAATACTGCTCCTATGTACAAGAATATAACTACTATAATACTGCCCCCTATATACAAGAATATAACTACTATAATACTGCCCTCTATGTACAAGAATATATCTACTATAATACTGCCCCTATGTACAAGAATATAACTACTACGGTATAATACTGCTCCTCTGTACAAGAATATAACTACTACGGTATAATACTGCTCCTCTGTACAAGAATATATCTACTATAATACTGCCCCCTATGTACAAGAATATAACTACTATAATACTGCCCCTATGTACAAGAATAGAACTACTAGAATACTGCTCCCAGTAGTAAGAATATGGTCACAGAAGACTGTACTTTATGGGCAGCTCTGTTCTGTGGGTGGTATAAGGTTCGAGTTTAGTATTAGTTGCGTTAGGAATACGTGACGGAGGGTGCTTGGGTTTTAGGAACCCACTTGTATAAGAACTGGTACTCCTTCCGCTTATTTTCATTCCTCTCGTCAAGAAATTGCGTCTGAGAAATTGACCGTGAAGTATTTATGATCCCGGGATTAGGCAGAGCGCTGCTTGCTGTGTAATAGAGCAGATAGAAATATAAATTTGTGAATTCTTCAAGCACAATGGAAGGAAATAGAAGATCTCTCCCACGTTTCCTTATAAATACAAATAACATTGACTTCTTGTGTGGGCAGAGACATTTTGTTGGCTTTAATTCATATACGTGGACTCAGAATACAAGCTCTCTGGTGGCAGCCGTCGTTTTGCACATTGCCTTGGGTATGTTCACTTTAAACAAACTGAAAGAAGCTCAGTTTAGATATCACACGTTTCAAGAAAATTAAGTCAGAATGCCCCCAAATGTATGGTTATATGCTGTACTGGAGCATCTTCAAATATTGGCAATTCCTTTCAACCTTTACTGTTGATAGAATCCATTCTGTCCTGGCCGCCTAGGTGGAAGGAGCGGCATGGCTTCTGACCTGAGTTCACCCGTCTGCTGCCTCGGAGTCTAGCTGCAGCCGTGGAATTGGTCTGCATATCCTTTTTTCCCGCCCCTGCTTGTCTTCCTATCTTTTGTGTTGTATTAGTGCAGCGGTGGGACTAGTGTTCCTCGCCGGCCAGCTCGCTAGCCAGGGTTAATTGCAGGGCCTGCAAGGGTTCAAGGTATAATTTTCAGTGATGGTGTGAAAGTACCCATATAGCGCTGGCTTTGGCAGTGCAGGGTACAGCTGCAGGTAGGTGTCCCATCTTGCCTCCATAGCACCAGGGCCCACCATTGTTAGTGTCCGCAGGCAGTCCCCCCTCTGTACGTGGTGTTTTTTGTAGTCTGCCAGATATCTGTAGGTCTGTGCACAACTGTCACGCTGTGTATTTGGACTTCTCCCACTCAGTGTGACATGGGCCTATAAAAAGTAATAACTACACAGGAACATGTAGAGTCCAGCATAGCGGAGTCCAATGCACACATGCTGTAAAAGTGCCCATTAGAAGTATCCCCTGTGGAGCCCAATGCAGGTACTTTCACCATACTGAAGGGCTCAATGCCAGTACTTCCGAACCTCCTCCCCACCCCCCCATGGGTGGCAATGCAATTGCCTGTCCCTGTTTTGTCCAAGAAGCCCAACGCAAGTACTCATACCTTCCACCTCCCCTTCTGAGGAGCTCAAAGCAAGTACTTTCTTTCAAGGATCTCCACAAAAGTGCTCACCCCTGAGGAGCCAGACACAAGTAATTCACCCTCACCAACCTCCTCCTGAGGAGCTAGTGCAATTACAAGCCTTTACCCCTTAAGGAGCCAAGGGCAAGTACTCCACCACCTCTGAGGAGCCAAAGATTAGTTTCCCTTCCCTGAGAATTCCAACACAAGTACTTGCCCATTCCTCCAGTAGCCCAATGCAAGTACCTCCCTTACCCCCTGAAGAGCTGAATGAAAGTACTCCCCCATCCTTTTCTGAGTGGACAGCGCCCATTACAAATACTCTCCTCTTAGAAGCTCAATACAGGTACTGCGCCTCGCCCCCGAGGTGCTTACAACACGTTCCCGCCCTCTCCAAAGGCCTAATGCCAAAACGCCTTCTGCCCACTTCCCCTGAGGAGCCAAACTTATGTATCTCCTAAAATTAAGGTATATATGTCCCTTGGAATAGAAGTACTAGAGGATGAGAACCTCTGTCCTCCACCGTGTAGCCCTCCACTCACAGGACCGCTAAATCCTGTATGGAACCCACTTTTTGGCTGTTTGATGGGTCATGTCATATGTAATTATGGCCATATGGGTCCTCACCCAGCCGAAAGAAAAAATACCTAAATATAAGTTGATGATTTATTTGGAATGTTTTCTTTGGCCGGACGTTTGTCCCCCGGTTGTCATGGACCCAGGACTGAGCTGGCTTCTTCATTATATCCTCCTGGTGATCTGTGCCACAATGCGCTCCGGGGGGTCCCGATCCTTTTCAGCCATCGGTCAATAGAGGCGACACAAGTAGAATCCTCTACTTTTTTCCTTAATTGCTTTGAGAGCCGAAAGGAACTTTCTGGGGTTTCCACTCTTTGTTCTCCCGCGGTCACATCCTTTTCCTGCTTGTCCCATTGAATGACAATATTATTTGTGAACTCCGCTGTACGCGGCTTGGTTTCCCTTTATACTCGCTAATGTGTTGTTCTAGCCCCAAACTGCGTGTCAAAAAGAGTCTCATCGATGGAGGTTATAAGTCCAGAGCCTGCATCCTTTCTCATCTAGTGTCCCCATGATAGTTCTGCCTGGTATTTTATTTTTTATATTGTGACTTTGGGATTGTTGGAGGAACACTGGGCCAAAAGATAAGCTGTGGGTCTACAGAGCCGGACCTGCGGATGTTCTCTATCACGGCCACAGGTTCTGGGCCAGAGTCTCTTTGCCTCGAGACTCCAGATTAAATGTATTCACTTTCCTTTGGCGAGGAGAGGGTTAATATCAGTATACCTCGCCAGCAAGCATTGTCACCACCTTCCCCGGTGTTTCCGGTTTGGACTACTCCCAGTGCCTATACATACCCTCTGCTCCCTGTGGAGGGTGCTGGTTATTCTCATATTCATTTGGATACTTGGCCTGGAGGTGGAAGGAGCTGGTGGAGCCCTCTCTGCAAGTCTCTGTGTAGGCTGGTATTGTTTCCCCGTCTCTTTCCTTCCCTTGGAGTTTTATTAGTGCAGTGGTGGGGCTAGAGTCCCTCACCTGCCAGCTCACTAGCCAGAGCTATTACAGGGTCTGTCAGGGTCTCAGATATCCTGTTCGGCGACAGGTGCAGAACCTGTATAGTGACTAGGTAGGAGTGTAGTGAGTGAAGGTGTCCCATCTTACCACTCACTAGTGCTAGGGCCCACCATTATTAGTGTCCCCGATGTACCCTTTGTGTTTGTGTGTCGCGTTGTGCACCATACTTCCGGTGTCACTTGTAACATTCTCGAATGAAAGGAATTATCTAGTATGTGGACAACTCCTTTCATATCTATATACGAATTACATCTTTTCAACCTTGTTAGGATGTGAAAATGTTTAAAGATGTTGATTTAAAGAGAACCTGTCACTTGGCATCAAAATATTTTTACTTTCTTTTTTTATCCGGTGTAATTGTCACTGTTCTCCTGAATCCGGCGATGTTTTTCTTTTGTTTCTGCTCCTCTCCGTTCCTGAGATACTGCTCCCTCCTCCCCGTCTATAAATCTAATCTATTTAGCCAAGTGGGCGTGGTCCTCAAGTCTTCTCTGTGGAGACCACACCCAGTTGTTTTCGTTTTTTTTTTATGGGAACTTAACTTGCTGTTGACTTTTTTTTTTTATTCCGGCATGAGGTATTCCTTGCCTGATACAACTCTTTACACTGTATGTAAATATAATCTTGTTAGCCAAGTGGGTGTGGTCAACAGCTGTTCTTTGTGAGCGTGTTGTTGATGATCATGCCTAGTTGGCTAAACAGATTAGATTTATATACAGGGAAGAGGGGGCCATATCTCAGTAATGGACATAAAACATAGAAAACCCCTTTTTAAAGGGGACCTTTCACTTGTCATAAATGTATATATTTTTATACTTGATGTAAATGCCGCTGTTCTCCTGAATCCAGAGTTACTTTTCTTTTATTCCTGGGCCTCTTTGTTCCTGAGATAAGAGCCACTTTCCCCTCTATTTAAATATAGCCCTGTTACCTAACTAGGCGGGGTCTTCAAGAACACGCCCACAGAGAAGAGTTGATGACCACGCCCACTGAGCTTAAAATAATAATTTACATAGAGGGAAGAAAAGGCCATATCTCAGGAATGGAAAGGCGCAGGAAGAAAAGAAAAACATCGCCGGATTCAGGAGAACAGCGGCTTTTACACCAGGTAAAAAAAAATACAAGGTCATACAAATTAATTGGTTTCCTTTAAATCTGCATAACGTCCTTGTGGCATTAACAATACACAGGACAACAGGTGTTTTCATGGGGACCGTACAGCAGATGAGCAATGTACATACATAATGGAAAAAAATAGTGAAAAATGTTTTTCACTTTTTTTTTTTTTTCCCCCCGGTACATTGTTGTTTAGTTGATAGTGAGTATTCTGGATGGAAAGTAAGCAGTGATCATTATGTCGCCTTCGCTTTATTTAAGCAGCTGAATTCTCGTAGACAGGTTGATGCAGGATTGTTTGCTTTTTTCGTGTGTGTGGTTTTAGGAGGAGCTTTGCTTCGCACACAATGATACGTCTGGTGACATTTCTGCCCTGGATCCTGTAATATTTTTCTACTATTTGCCCATTAAATTTCATTTGTCATCTATTATGTGCAGTACTTTAAATGTCATGTGTGATTTATGTATATTTTATATACTGGCTCCTCCTGGCTAAGGATTTTATATCGCATCCATCGTTATTAGATAAGCAGGCAGCTTTCCTGATATCTCGTGTAAGTATATGATTTTAAAAAACAAAGGTTCTCCAAAATATTGTTTGTACTAAAATAGACATGTTTAGAATGGTGACAGGCTGCCTTTTAAAGGGGAGCTGTCACTTGCCCTAAATATGTAATTTTTTTTATCTGGTATAAATGCCGCTGTTCTCCTGAATCCGGCGATGTTTTTATTTTTTTCCTGTGCCTTTCCATTCCCAAGATACAGCCTCCTCTTCTTAGCATCTAAAGCTAGGCTTTTTGGCCAACTGGACGTGGCCTTCCTCTCTTCTCTTCAGGACCACACCCAGTTGGCTAACAAGACTAGATTTATACACAGGGAAAAAGAGGCCATATCTTTGGAACGGAGAGGCGTAGAAACAAAAGAAAAACTACACCCGATTCTGGAGAACATCGGCATTGACATCAGCTAAAATGGTGACAGGTCAACTTTAAAGGGGATCTGTCACTTGCCATAAATGTGATTTTTTTTTTTTTTTTTTTTTTTTTTTTTTAACTGGTATGAATGCTCCTTTTTTCCTGAATCCGGCGTTGTATTTTATTTTTCATGTGCCTCTTCGTTCCAGAGATATGGCCTCCTCTTCTTTGCATCTAAATCCAGTCTTGTTGGCCAACTTTACATGGTCTTCTGCTCTTCTCTTGAAGACCACGCCCAGTTATTTAACAATACTAGATTTATACACAGGGAAGAAGAGGCCATATTTCGGGAATGGAGAGGCGTAGAAACAAAAGGAAAGCTGCATCAGATTCAGGAGAACATCGGCATTTACACCAGGTACAAAAATTACAGATGATTAGAGGACCCCTCTTCTATTAGCGAAGCATGCTGCAGTAGGCCAGGAGAGCACTGACATCAGCTAAAATGGTGACAGGTCAGCTTTAAAGGGGATCTGTCACTTGCTATAAATGTCATTTATTTTACCTTGTATAAATGCCGCTGTTCTCTTGAATCCGGCGTTGTTTTTATTTTTTTTCTGTGCCTCTTCGTTCCCAAGATATGGCCTCCTCTTGTTGGATCTAAATCCATTCTTGTTGGCCAAGTGGACGTGGTCTTCCTATCTTCTCTTGAGAACCACGCCCAGTTGGCTAACAATACTAGATTTATACATCGGGAAGACGAGGCCATATCTTGGTAACGGAGAGGCATAGAAATAAAAGAAAAACTACACCAGATTCAGGAGAACAGCGGCATTGACATCAGCTAAAATGGTGACAGGTCAGCTTTAAAGGGGATCTGTCACTTGCCATAAATATGTAATTTATTTTACCTGTTATAAATGCCGCTGTTCTCCTGAATCCGGCCATGCTTTTATTTTTTTCCTGTGCCTCTTCGATCCTGAGATATGGCCTCCTCCTCTTTGCATCTAAATCCAGTCTTGTTGGCCAAGTGGACGTGGGCTTCCTATCTTTTCTTGAGAGCCACGCCCAGTTGGCTAACAATACTAGATTTATACACAGGGAAGAGGAGGCCATATCTGGGGAACAGAAAGGCGTAGAAATAAAAGAAAAACTACTCCAGGTTCAGGAGAACATCGGCATTTACACTAGGTACAAAAATGTACAGATGATTAGAGGACCCCTCTTCTATCAGCAAAACGTGCTGCAGTAGGCCATTTTTGAAAGGGCTTTTTTTTCTCCTCGTCCCCAGAGATGTCCCACTTTCTAATCCTGTTGCCTCCTCTCTCCATTGTGTACAGGCTTTGTTGTACCATAATATGGTTTTTAAGTAACACTGTTTGTCTTCAGATTTTCAAGTGGTCTTGAGCTATTAGCTCCTGTGACATAAGGACGTGTAAGGTAATCCGTTTACACTGGGCGGGAGGCCGCACTCCACCCACTCGGCTTTTCTTTAAGGACACTGTTGAAAATGATCTTTTGAAAATCAGTGTGAGGCAAATCCCGGGATATGAAGATGAATTATGACTCCAGTCATAATCCCTCATCACTCCCTGGCAGTGCCCCCTCCCTTCTTGTTCTCAGTGTTCCACTTACACCTCCATGGCCATGTCCTGTGATATGGAAATGAGGTGGTGTGGGAACAATGGACACAGGATGACTCCCTGCCGTCACCCTGTAACAAGAGTTGTATCTCATTAGCAAGGCTATGGAAATAGCCAGACAGAACGACTCCAGTAAAAAATGGTTCATATCTCGCAAGCCATATTTCCGATAAATATGGCAACCATAAAAATGGTGTCTCCGCATGCGGACGATGCCGGCACACCCTTTTTATGGGAGCAGGACATTGGGAAATGCCCCAGGCGTGATATCAGCCAATGGGGAACTGGCAGACAGGTCATGAGTCCCCTCGTTCTGTAGCTAAATTCATAACTGTCACAATGAGAGCATTGGCGTCCGCCTACGACGCTCCCAGGCAAAGTTATAGCCAAAATCCCCTTTCTGGATAATTCTGACTAAAAGCGGGGGGGAGTGGCAGTGCTCACTCTGAGGTCACTAAGGTAGGAGGGGACCTGGACTTGCCCAGGTTGATAACCCTACTTCGGCCATTTTCCAGTGTTCTTTCGCTGGGGGCACGTGTAGGAAACATCTGTGGGAAGGATCCTAGAAACCTGGGTACAGCGCCCCCCTGTGGCCAGACGCAACAAGGTAACTGCTGGAACTGTGTATGCCTGTTTGTAACCCATGCTTTGATTGTAACTGTACTCTGACATATGTATATTCTGTAGATTCCCTATTGTATATATTGTAGTTTCTAGTGTGCTTTAGGCTGATTAAATTATATAATTAATCTTGGGCTGTTCTGTTATCTCGATCTTGAATCCCACGTCTGTGTGTTCGGCTAATAGTTACCGTAAATCGGTTGGTGGCAGCGAATTGTGCCAAGGATTATTGTGGGGAGGCCAGTGAGATTCGGGGAGATTTTATATATTCCGCCCGCGGAGGTCGGGGGAATATATACCTTACTCTCACCGGGGACCCTTCAATAATCGGCATAAGTAGTATAGCGGCCTCCTTGCTTATGGTCAGGCAATTCCATAATTGGCCTGACTATAAGAGGGGCGCTAGAGAGCGCGTCACGTGCTCTGTCTGTCGGTCGGGAGGTATAAAGGAGGGGTGACCCCCACTTGTTACCCCCCGATTGTGACGTACTGGTAGCCAGCGCGGGGGATTTCTGAGTGACTCCCCCGGTGGTTTGTGACAATCAGTTTGTGGAATTACCCCCCATAACCTCTTGTTTAGCATTTGCATAGGATAAAATAGGGAAGAGCTCCTCTGTCCAGACTTTGTACAGGAATTAGTGGCACAGTGGGAGCCGGGCCTCAAGTGTTCCTAAAAAATAACCTTATAGAAAGTGGTTTACATTCAGCCTATTTAGAGTTGTGAAGTGGGGATTAACTATTTTGGGGGATTGTGTAGCTTCTTCTATGGGGTGATTAACCTTTTTGAGGTCTCATGATTGATTTTAGGGATTTTATTATCAAAGTATTTTGTACTTTGT
>NC_134358.1:43305662-43318162 GCF_048569485.1 Anomaloglossus baeobatrachus
CAGGACTTAATTTAAATACAGGGGAAAGCGGCTCTTATCTCAGGAACAGAGAGGCGCAGGAATAAAAGAAAAGTAACTCTGGATTCAGGAGAACAGCGGCATTTACATCATGTAAATAATATATAGATTTATGACAAGTAAAAAATCCCCTTTAAATGGGTTTTCTATGTTTATTAGACTTTAAAACTTATAGGTCAGCATAGCATTTAAAAAAAATATTGTGCCAAACTCTGGTGTCATCTGCAACACATTATGTAGGGTATAATCAGACAATGACTGTCATTTTTAGATGGTAAAGGGTATGGAAACTTCATAAATGCATCTAGTGCATGCAGAGAGAATGGCACATTTTTGCAATGTACAGACAGTTTTTAGTAATTTCCTAGATTTGTTTATTTTATTCACATCTCCAGGGCCACAATATTCTGCAGCACTGTACGGATACGGTTATCGCTCACTATAGTTTCTCTGGGTACTATTATAGCAATTTTTTTATAGGGTCCCCTCTCATTTATATAGATCTGTGATTTGAGGAGAAAAATATTTGTTCTAGGGCGGGGTGACAGACTTAAGGCGCGCTAGCCAAATCTGGCCCTCCACATCATTTCATGAGCCACGCGAGGTCAGGAGACCGAAGGTTCGGCTCTGCACTTTCCCCATACGGATATCCGGTCCCTTCTGTGTCCACTGCCTTTGAGGTTCTTTTAAAAAACAGTGTGGAGGTGCGCACTGAACTCTCAATCCAAGATGTCATCCGCTCCTTGTGATGGCGCCACCTCCTCTACTACGTACTGGCGGTGTTTTACGTCAACACAGCCGAAGCTTACTAGAGGAGCGGAGCCAGACAAAAGGAGCTGGTGCTCTTTGATTTAGTGCAGAAGCAGACAATACTTGGCATAGTAAGCCGTTTAGGACTCTGTGATCCTTCTCAGCACCCTTAGCCCAGGGACGTGCCCGTGCCCTTAGCTCTACAACCCAGAGACAGCGCCCTTAGTCTTGTAAGCTAGGGGCTGCATGCTTAGCCCTAGAACCCAGAGACAGCACCCTTAGCCCTGTGAGCCAAGGGCTGCGTCCTTAGCCTTAAAACCCAGGGGCAGCATCCTTAGCCCTACTACCCAGGGACAGCTCTTCTACAGCCCTACTACCCAGGGATAGCTGTCGTATAGCCCTACTACCCAGGGATAGCTGTCGTGTAGCCCTACTACCCAGGGATAGCTGTCGTGTAGCCCTACTACCCAGGGATAGCTGTCGTATAGCCCTACTACCCAGGGATAGCTGTCGTATAGCCCTACTACCCAGGGATAGCTGTCATATAGCCCTATTACCCAGGGACAGCTGTCGTATAGCCCTACTACCCAGGGACAGCTCTCATACAGTTCTACTCTCCAGGGACAGCTCCTTCTTCTACTCGGGGACAGCTCTCGTATAGCCCTTCTACCCTGGGGCAGTACTAGTATAGCCCTTCTACCCGGGGACAGCTCTCGTATAGCCCTTCTACCCGGGGACAGCACTCGTATAGCCCTTCTACCCGGGGACAGCTCTCGTATAGCCCTTCTACCCGGGGACAGCTCTCGTATAGCCCTTCTACCCGGGGACAGCACTCGTATAGCCCTTCTACCCGGGGACAGCACTCGTATAGCCCTTCTACCCGGGGACAGCACTCGTATAGCCCTTCTACCCGGGGACAGCTCTCGTATAGCCCTTCTACCCGGGGACAGCTCTCGTATAGCCCTTCTACCCGGGGACAGCTCTCGTGTAGCCCTTCTACCCTGGGACAGCACTCGTATAGCCCTTCTACCTGGGGACAGCACTCGTATAGCCCTTCTACCTGGGGACAGCACTCATATAGCCCTTCGACCCGGGGACAGCACTCGTATAGCCCTTCTACCCGGGGACAGCTCTCGTATAGCCCTTCTACCCGGGGACAGCTCTCGTATAGCCCTTCTACCCGGGGACAGCACTCGTATAGCCCTTCTACCCGGGGACAGCACTCGTATAGCCCTTCTACCCGGGGACAGCTCTCGTATAGCCCTTCTACCCGGGGACAGCTCTCGTATAGCCCTTCTACCTGGGGACAGCACTCGTATAGCCCTTCTACCTGGGGACAGCACTCGTATAGCCCTTCTACCTGGGGACAGCACTCGTATAGCCCTTCTACCTGGGGACAGCACTTGTACAGCCCCTGGTCAGTTTGTGCATTGTCGTCCATACTTGTACCGTGTTGCGTGGAGATCTGCATGAGTCCTTACATTTACCAGTGGCAATTTGAAGGCAGCCATAATGCGGATGTGGCCCTTGCTGAACATGAGTCTGACCCTCCTGTTCTAGGCTTTCACTGATCTTGCTATGTTGTTTGATTATACCATAAAAAGGAGGAAAGAAAATCAATGCTTGCCGAATGTTTTGTCCTGAAAGAAATAGGAACATTGGCTAAGTTTAGACTTTTATGGTTTCGTTGGCAAAAGATGACAGGCGTTCTGGCTGCCCATCCCATAAATGACAATGTTTAAATTTCTGCAAACAGCTGGTAAACAGGAAACCTCAAAAACCAGAAATAAACATAAAATACACATAACATTTTAGATTTTCTTTGTAATGCAGTCATAAGGAATGTATTGTATTGCTACACTATGAAGACTGAAATTGTGTACACTATGTATTTTCACCAGTTATGTATCTTGGGGACAATTAAATGCCCAAATATAAGCAAAAAAAAAGTAAAATACACTGTATGGGGGAAAAATATAAAAGCAGTGGAAAATCAAATTGCAAAACTCTGGGTGTTAATATTGAGCTGGAAAACCTAATGACCATTTAGTCCCGGCGTCTCTACAGAGACGCTTACTTACCTACCACCCTCGCTGGGTTGCGTCCTCCCCTGCAGTCCCCAGGCCATCCACGTGTGCTGCTGCCTCGTTCTTTTCCCGGGCCATGTATATGCCGCACAAGGTTCCTGGGAATGTACCCAAGACACACTCTTGCACACCAGCCCAACTCTAAAAGAGCCGCCATGCTACTTCCAGGAAATGCCTCTCGGCCTATGGCTGAGGGGCAAAATTTATTTAAGGCATCTTCCTATTTGGAGAGGGACCTGTGCAACGCCTCTAGTTAGTCAGTCAGTCTCCAGTTTGCTACCTACCGTAGCTAGTTGTCAGGTCCTGAGCTCCTGTCTTGCTTATCTGTGTCCGTCTCCAGTACCTGCTTTCCCATACCTGTCTATCCCTACTGTGCCCACCATGCCTGTTTTTGTACCCACCTGCCCAGCCCGCCTCAGTCATCCCACCTGTACCTGTCTATTCCTGAGTCTATCACCTGTCCTGATGTTCAGCAGCCACAGTCCCGGTCACTTCCCTGGGAGTGTTACCGGGCGTCCACCTGGCAGTGGGTGCTTAGTTAGGCCCCTCCCACTAAAGAATAAGCCCAGGTCCCCTCTGTGGTATGGTGGGTCCACTAATCCTGCTCGCCGCCCCTACACCGGCCGCAAGCGTTACAGACAAGTTATGTCTTTCAAAAATGTTGCACGTTGGGGCCTGGAAACTCTAGTTCCACCTATTGGGAGTAGCAATTCTAAAAGTCAATATCGACCCTTGTAACATGTCTTAGGATAAGAAGCCAAATAAAAAAAATCCATATGAAAACTCATGATGTTGGATGTTTGTCCCTGATCAGTACACAGGAGGAGATCAGATTTGTAATAGTCACCTAACGGTCACGCTACAGTGGACTGGGCCATTTGAGCGCCTCCGATGTCCGGTGCCGGCGCCTCCTCTTTTGGCCATCTTCGTCCGCCTTCTGAAGCTTGTGTGCATGATACATCCTATGTCATACACACTCGCCGGTCCCGCGCAGACTCACTACAATACTTTGATCTGCCTTGCTCAGGGCAGATCAAAGTGCGCCTGCGCAGGACCTCAATGCCGGCCTGTGTGTATGATGTAGGACGCGTCATGCACACAGGCTTCAGAAGGACGAAGACCAAGATGGCCGAAATTGCACCGGAACGAGCTTCTAGGTGAGAATTATAAGGTGATTTTTATGTTCTACACAGCCGCCTGAGCTGTTATATACCGCATGTTAGAATGCTGTGTATAAGAACCCAGTGGAGGTGGCCACAGCTTATAGGCCGAAAAACTGGTGACAGGTTCCCTTTTAAGTAAGACCTCCGTAGAGAGGAAGAAGACTAGAACTCTCGTGCCAACTATTGGAAGTAGAAATCCTAAAAGTCAAGAAAAAAACCTCTTGGAATGATCTTCTCTGATGGATGCAACCAAGGACCAAGGTGGACCATTTCTCCTCGTCTAAAGAAAGTGGTTTCCTCAGTGTGTGCTCCAAGTTGAGAACATTTATAGGCATTCACCGTTTTGGTTTGTTTTTGGTTTTTTTTTTAGTATATTTTTCACTTTTTTACTTTTCGATCTGTAGATTTTGCAGTTTTGCTGATCCTACAAATTATCCCAGCGTCCCCTTATACTTTACTCCATTTATGTACTTAGAATTCAAAGGTCGTCGACTGCTCAGGTTGGCGCCGGATGACAAGTCCACAGGATGTACTTTTCTCAAGTGGTCTTTTTTTTGTTTTATCCATGGACTTGCCGGAGGTTAACCGTCGCTGACACAGGGAGATGGTAAACACCATCTTCACCAGCCGTGATTACAACGATGCAGCGAAACCCAGTGATCTTCCAAAGACAAAGGGGTTTTTATCAGTCGGAAAGAAAGATATTTGTGGTTACGGTTTTGTCTCAAGGCTGAATTTATTTCTTGGCATATCCCTTTGTAATGCTGTAGCTTTTTTTTGTTTTTTTTGTTTTGTTCCTGGGATAAAAGAATGGGTTTGGTATCTTGGAGGTTGCAATCCGATAACGACAGGTGTGAGATGGCGCTTGTGGGAATGTGAGACCTAACAGTGTCGCTTTGTGATGGGATTGAATGACTAGCCGTGGTAGCCTGACAATAGACCTGGGAAATGGTGATCAGTAGGCAGGAAGAATTCCTTATAGATATTGATGTGATGATCGGAAGTGGATATTTTATCATATATGGATCCAAAATCCACAAAATACTGCCTTTTTAAAGGGCTCGTCTGAGAACGATCAATCCTAACGTCAACAGAACGTGAAACTTTTCTAAGGCGGCTTTCACACTACGTTTTTTTAGCATGCCTCATGAACTTTTTTTGCTGTAAAAGCGAATCCTGTTTTTGCAAAGAGAAATGCATGTTATTTTACAGGATCCTGTCACTTGAAGTTTATGGGCGGGCATTGTAGTTATGTGATCGGGAGTGAGGGGAACTGAACGTGACAGACTGAGGAGGGGGAGAGAGAGGAGGGAGAGGGAGGGGGAGAGAGAGGATGGAGGGGGAGAGAGGAGGGAGGGGGAGAGAGGAGGGAGGGGGAGAGAGAGGATGGAGGGGGAGAGAGAGGAGGGAGAGGGAGGGGGGAGAGAGAGGATGGAGGGGGAGAGAGGAGGGAGGGGGAGAGAGAGGAGGGAGGGGGAGAGAGAGGAGGGAGGGGGAGAGAGAGAGGAGGGGGAGAGAGAGGAGGGAGGGGGAGGGAGGGGGAGGGAGAGGAGGGAGGGGGAGAGAGGAGAGAGAGGAGGGGGAGAGAGGAGGGAGGGGGAGAGAGGAGAGAGAGGAGGGAGGGGAGGGAGAGAGGGGGAGAGAGAGGAGGGAGGGGGAGAGAGAGGAGGGAGGGGAGGGAGGGGGAGAGAGAGGAGGGAGGGGGAGAGAGAGGAGGGAGGGGGAGAGAGAGGAGGGAGGGGGAGAGAGAGGAGGGAGGGGGAGAGAGAGGAGGGAGGGGGAGAGAGAGGAGGGAGGGGGAGAGAGAGGAGGGAGGGGGAGAGAGAGAGGAGGGAGGGGGAGAGAGAGAGGAGGGAGGGGGAGAGAGAGAGGAGGGAGGGGGAGAGAGAGAGGAGGGAGGGGGAGAGAGAGAGGAGGGAGGGGGAGAGAGAGAGGAGGGAGGGGGAGAGAGAGGAGGGAGGGGGAGAGAGAGAGGAGGGAGGGGGAGAGAGAGAGGAGGGAGGGGGAGAGAGAGAGGAGGGAGGGGGAGAGAGAGAGGAGGGAGGGGGAGAGAGAGAGGAGGGAGGGGGAGAGAGAGGAGGGAGGGGGAGAGAGAGAGGAGGGAGGGGGAGAGAGAGAGGAGGGAGGGGGAGAGAGAGAGGAGGGAGGGGGAGAGAGAGAGGAGGGAGGGGGAGAGAGAGAGGAGGGAGGGGGAGAGAGAGAGGAGGGAGGGGGAGAGAGAGAGGAGGGAGGGGGAGAGAGAGAGGAGGGAGGGGGAGAGAGAGAGGAGGGAGGGGGAGAGAGAGAGGAGGGAGGGGGAGAGAGAGAGGAGGGAGGGGGAGAGAGAGAGGAGGGAGGGGGAGAGAGAGAGGAGGGAGGGGGAGAGAGAGAGGAGGGAGGGGGAGAGAGAGAGAGGAGGGAGGGGGAGAGAGAGAGAGGAGAGAGGGGGAGAGAGAGGGGGAGAGAGAGAGAGGAGGGAGGGGGAGAGAGAGGAGGGAGGGGGAGAGAGAGGAGGGAGGGGAGAGAGAGGAGGGAGGGGAGAGAGAGGAGGGAGGGGGAGAGAGAGGAGGGAGGGGGAGAGAGAGGAGGGAGGGGAGAGAGAGAGGAGGGAGGGGGAGAGAGAGAGAGGAGGGAGGGGGAGAGAGAGAGAGGAGGGAGGGGGAGAGAGAGAGAGGAGGGAGGGGGAGGAGAGAGAGAGAGGAGGGAGGGAGCGGGGGAGAGAGGAGGGAGGGAGCGGGGAGGGAGAGGAGGGAGGGAGCGGGGAGGGAGAGGAGGGAGGGGAGGGAGAGAGAGGGGGGAGGGAGAGAGGGGGGAGGGGGAGGAGGAGGGAGGGGGAGAGAGGGGGGGGGAGGGGGGAGGAGGAGGGAGGGGGAGAGAGGGGATGGGGAGGAGGGAGGGGGAGGGAGAGGAGGGAGGGGGAGAATAGAGGAGAGACTGATCACGCCAGGCTGGTTTCTGGCCAAGCAGGATCCTGTCTATCAGCATGCCAGCATTCACATGCGTTTGCATGCTGTTTAGTCAGGATCCAGCAATTTGCAGTATTTGGACGCAGCTCAAAAACTCTACAAGTAGCGGTTTTGAAAAAAGTTAAAAAAACTGCAAGTCGCTGGATCCTCACTATAACGCACGCATACGCATGTGAACGCATGTTGACCCGAGTCCATTGCAAATGCATTGAAACGAAAACGCATTTGCACTGGATCAGTTTTTTGTGTTAAAAAAACATTCAGGACGCCTGCTAAAAAAAACGTAGTGTGAAAGCCGCCTCAGTTACATCACAAAAAAAAATATCTAAATATGTGCTGAATATCTTCTTATTTTCTTTTGATTATCACTCCCATCATGCCTCAGGGTAGAAGCCAGGTTTTGTTTCACTTGCTTTCTGGGTGGAGTTTAGACTTGTGCTCTCTGCTTCCCCCTGCTGAGTAAAACCTGCAATGACCCATTGATATCTGACTAAAAAAAGCAGGTAACTTTTGACCAACTCACAGGATATATCGATATTTCGATTTATTATATTTTTTACACCATTTTTAAGGGAAAAGGGTTAAACTACAGTGCAAACTAGTTTCTCGTCCAAAAAAGTAAGACATGCTTGCAGTCCTGTAACAAATTTGGATCTTCAACAGCATGTGGACGTCATGGTTGACACAGTCCTAGGGTGTCCGGCTGTAGAAGGTCGTGCGTTTGGCTACACAAACTGCCCCTGACATTCTGTTCTTTTGTGGTGTAAATGGTGTCCTATGTATCTTTTCTGTTTGGTATCTATCCTTTTCCTCTTAGGACTCTGTGGATATCCTCACCTCTCAGCTGTTTATCCTGCTCACTACCTCTTTTTTGTCCTTTATTATCTGCATTTCCTCTTGGTGCTTGCTGGTGATAGTTAAATTTCTATATGGTCTTGAGTGCAAGCAGTCGGCTTCTATTCATCTGGAGAAACATTTTTGTATATACTGTACCTCTCCTGAGTCATTTTGGAGATACATTTGTTTATTCCAGTTTGTTGTCTGTGTGTTCTTTAGAACTTAGTGGGGTTGACTAAACGCTCATCCCATCCGTTCCTTATCTAGGGCCCAGGTCAGGGTCAGCCAGGGCCAGGTATCCTGCTCAGCGCATAGGTGCGGGACATATCTAGGGTGGTCAGGGAGCCAGTGTCAGTGGAAGATTTGAGCAGGGGTCGCCATCTCTCCCTTCCCTAGTCACAGGGATTCCCTTCCTGTTCGCCATTGACTTGGTATTTCCCCATACCTAGCATGACATTGGGTCACTAGGTTAACATTGTAATCTATGGAGCCAAAGCCACAAGCAATTTCCCAACAAAAATTCTAAATGTTGGATTTTTTTTAAGTTGATTGCAGAAGCTAGAGGTTGCAGTGCAGCCAAATTCAGTCAGGGTGGCCCCAGCACACAGAAAAAACCCAATTCGCACATATGAAAAAAAACCACCTACCTTATTATTATTATTATTATTATTATTATTATTATTATTATTATTATTATTATTATTATTTCCTTGGCATGGAATTCAGCGCGTGCTGAAAAATGCAAATTTTGGTAGCAGATTTGTAGAAAATTTGCAGTCACATCTGGTCACAAGCTTCTAGCAGTGCCCAACTGGAGGCGTATTATTACAGCTCTATAAAACATGTTGGCTACATACCTGCTTTGAGTGAATTTTTACAAAATTTGTTGTCATGTCTGGTCACAAACGTCTAGCAGTGCCCAATTGGAGGCATATAATTACGGCTCTGTAAACATGTTGGCTACATACCTGCCTTGAGCGGATTTGTACAAAATTTGGTCACATCTGGTCACAACCTCTAGCAGTGTCCAATTGGAGGCGTGTTATTACAGCTCTGTAAAAACATATAGCTAACATACCTACGGCTGCCTTAACAGTTTCATAAGATTTAATCTTCCCCTTTCAACCAGGTCCCTTCAGCACTGGATTAAAATATATATATATATATATATATATATATATATCTATATATATATATATATCTATCTATATATATATATATCTATCTATATAAATATATATATTATATTATAATATATATATATAAATATATATATATATATATATATATATTATATTTTTTTTTTTGCCCTTTTTTAAATGATCTGTTCTTATTGAATTTTCCCTAAGACACTTCTTTGCTCTGGCTGTGCATATGCAAGCGACTGTCTGCCAGCAATAGAACCAGCTTGAAATATATATCTGCACAATATATCCAGGGCACCATAATGGATTGGATCAGAGACACATTTAAAGCCTTCAGATAATTAAGCGTTTTAACGAAGCTTGGTGGATAACAAATGTTTTAGTTTTGTGCCGTTACAGAAGTAGGTTACAGTCTCTGGTTCTGACAGATCGTATCGGATTCCTCTGATGTATGGGTCTCCCTGGCTCCAGCTTTGCAGGGGATCATGGTGATAAATGCATTTTATGGCCGGAGCAGGAAGATGTTTAGTAATCTGAATACCTACCAATATTGGATATTTAAAGCCTTGCCCAAAAACTCTTGGTTTGGTTCATGGGTCTGTTCTGCCGAAATCTGGACTGTTGGCAACTAATGTTGAGCGGACCCAGACTGTAAAAATCCGGATCCGCGCTGTTTCAGCGGTAGATCGGGTCCGACCCGGACGTGGGATTCCGGGTGCACGATCCAGATGCGTCCCTTTTTTTTTTTTTTTTTTTAATTTCTCGCGCTCGCTCTCTCGATCTCTCCTCTCGATCTCTCGATCTTGATCTCTCTCGATCTTGATGTCTCTCGATCTCTCTCTCTCGATCTCGCTCTCGATCTCTCGATCTCTCGATCTCTCTCTCGATCTCGATCTCTCGATCTCTCTCTCTCTCGATCTCTCTCTCTCTCGATCTCTCTCTCTCTCGATCTCTCTCTCTCTCGATCTCTCTCTCTCTCGATCTCTCTCTCTCTCGATCTCTCTCTCTCGATCTCTCTCTCTCGATCTCTCTCTCTCTCGATCTCTCTCTCATCTCGATCTCTCTCTCTCTCGATATCTATCTCTCGATCTCTCTCTCGATCTCTCTCTCGATCTCTCTCTCGATCTCGATCTCGATCTCGATCTCGATCTCTCTCGCTCTCGATCTCTCTCGCTCTCGATCTCTCTCGCTCTCGATCTCTCTCGCTCTCGATCTCTCTCGCTCTCGATCTCTCTCGCTCTCGCTCTCGATCTCTCTCGCTCTCGATCTCTCTCGCTCTCGATCTCTCTCGCTCTCGATCTCTCTCGCTCTCGATCTCTCTCGCTCTCGATCTCTCTCGCTCTCGATCTCTCTCGCTCTCGATCTCTCTCGCTCTCGATCTCTCTCG
Source organism: Anomaloglossus baeobatrachus (assembly GCF_048569485.1). Taxonomy (NCBI): domain Eukaryota; kingdom Metazoa; phylum Chordata; class Amphibia; order Anura; family Aromobatidae; genus Anomaloglossus; species Anomaloglossus baeobatrachus. The sequence continues at coordinate 43,315,995 of NC_134358.1, forward strand.
CTCTCGATCTCTCTCGCTCTCGATCTCTCTCGCTCTCGATCTCTCTCGCTCTCGATCGATCTCGCTCTCGATCGATCTCGCTCTCGATCGATCTCGCTCTCGATCTCTCTCGCTCTCGATCGATCTCGATCTCGATCTCTCTCGATCTCGATCGATCTCGCTCTCGATCTCGCTCTCGATCTCTCTCTCTCGATCTCTCTCTCTCGATCTCTCTCTCTCGATCTCTCTCTCTCGATCTCTCTCTCTCGATCTCTCTCTCTCGATCTCTCTCTCTCGATCTCTCTCTCTCGATCTCTCTCTCTCGATCTCTCTCTCTCGATCTCTCTCTCTCGATCTCTCGATCTCTCGATCTCTCGATCTCTCGATCTCTCTCGATCTCTCGATCTCTCTCGATCTCGATCTCTCGATCTCGATCTCTCGATCTCTCGATCTCTCGATCTCTCGATCTCTCGAGCTCTCGAGCTCTCGAGCTCTCGAGCTCTCGAGCTCTCGAGCTCTCGAGCTCTCGATCTCTCGAGCTCTCGATCTCTCGAGCTCCCGATCTCTCTCGATCTCTCTCGATCTCTCTCGATCTCTCTCGATCTCTCTCGATCTCTCTCGATCTCTCTCGATCTCTCTCGATCTCTCTCGATCTCTCTCGATCTCTCTCGATCTCTCACTTCCTTGTCAACCCATTTTTGATCCGCCGGACCCAGATTATTAGCAATCCGCTCAACTCTATTGGCAACTATTAAATGTTGAGATCCCGAGGATGTTTCCGAAGGTAAATGCTCATGGCACACCAAGCCTCATCTCTTTTAGAGGCTACCCCCCGTCTAGCCAACCCCAAAATGTGTGATTGGACACCAGGGCTTCTAACGGCATCATTCACAAGAATACTGCATTCTTCGGTATAACCATTCTGCCCAAAAGTGCTCAGAAAGCTTCCTAGATATTCATAGAACAACCCATTTTAGGGCCACAATTGCACATGTTCCACCCCAATAAAGGACCACGAGTGATATGCATTGAGTATTTTTACTTTTCCCATTACAGTTTTGTAATTTTAGAGTAAAAGAAAGACCTTGTTTGTATTGGGAATTCCTTCTCAAAGGAGTTTTTCAAGCGGGTCACTTGAAAAACACTTAAAAAATAGCTTTAAGTGTTTTTTAAGAACTCTTGACTCTTCCTATTCACTTGTCTGGTAAAAACAACTTTGCTTCTCATATGTTTTAATGTTTTGAGTGTTGTTTTTTTTTCGACTTCAGGTTTTCAAAAATGTTGGTTGGGAAGAAAAAAAAAAAAGTCAAAAGTGCAAAAAAAAATCTAAAACTCTTCAAAGCCAGTGTAAGAAATGAAAAACTCATTAAAAAAAAAAGCCCCAAAAAGTAGTGTTTTTCTAAAGTGGTTTCCATTATTTAACTATTTTTGACAGCCCCAAAAAAACCCTCCATGTGCATATACCCCTACAATTAGAAGAAATCCACGGGGGAGCTTATTCACCTTGGATGGATCTTGTTCTTGGTAACTAAGGTTTGATGAGAAAAACTCTAAAAATTAAAGCATATTCCATCTTATATTTGGACAGATTTGGCTATGGTATCAACATCAGCTGATTGGATAAACCTTTAGACCAGGGTGTGGGCAATTACTTTTCCCAAGGAGCCACATGAGAAGCCGTGACTGGTGTGGAGGGCCGACGCCATAAGCTGAAACTATTTAGCTCAATATTAATATACTTATTACAATTATCAGTATAAAATAATAATGTACTACTTAATGTGTTAACATCCCCCTATATACAGTATGAGCCCCCACCTAACCCTCTATATACAGAAGGAACCTCCACATAGCCCCCTATATACAGCAGGAGCCCACACATGGCCTCCTATATACAGTATGAGCCCCCACATAGCCCCCTATATACAGTATGAGCCCTCACCTAGCTCCCTATATACAGCAGAAGCCCCACATATCCCCCTATATACAGTATGAGCTTTCACATAGCTCCCTATATACAGCATGAGCCCCCACATATCCCCTATATACAGTATGAGCTTTCACATAGCCCCCTATATACAGTATAAGCCCTTACATTGCTCCCTATATATAGCAGGAGCCCTCAATGTACAGTATGAGCCCTCGCATAGCTCGCTATATACAGCAGGGGACCACACACTGCCCCTATA
>NC_134358.1:43323162-43325662 GCF_048569485.1 Anomaloglossus baeobatrachus
CCAGACAGCTTTGAGATCTTACAAGAAGAAGCCACCCATTATCAGGTCCTGGGCAAAGTTCTCATCTTTGGAGACCTCAATGCAAGAACAGGGAGAGAAAAAGACTTTCTGACCACAGACGGAAACATCTACATATTTGGGGCAGAGAATGACAGTCACGACTCAGAACACTCAGAGAGAAACAGCTATGACAGTACAGTCAACAAAAGTGGCAAAAAGCTCCTGAACTTATGTAAAAGTTTAGGTCTTCATATTCTTAATGGACGTACAAAGGGAGACTCACTGGGAAGATATACACTAGACTCCCATGTAGGAAGGAGTGTAGTAGACTACGCCATTACAGATATGGACCCGGCAAATATTAGCGCCTTCATAGTCACCCCACAAACGCACCTGTCAGACCACAGCCAACTTCTCCTGTACATAAAATCTACAGAGAAACCATCCACACAAAAGCCACAGCAGAGCAGCCTCTACAACCGACCTCCATCCTATAAATGGTCCAAGACGTCAGAAATAAAATATAAAGAGGCTCCCAACAGACCGGAATTACAAGAGATGCTCCACAACTTCTACAGCTACAAGTACAAGTCAAACCCAGAAGGAGTGAATCAAGCTGCAAAAGACCTCAACAAAATATTCCACACCATGGCCAAATTGTCCGACCTCAAACAAGTCAACTACAAGAGGCCAAAAGAAAAGCAGATCAATGGTTGGTTTGACAAAGAGTGTAAAGCCGTTCGAAAGACCCTGAGAACAGCCTCAAACAATAAACACAGAGACCCCAACAACCCAGACCTGAGGGAAGCCTATGACACCATACAAAAGCAGTACAAAACCATCCTCAGGAGGAAGAAGCAGAGCTACATCTCTACCAAACTTAGCCAACTCCAAGACGCCCTCCAAGACAACTCCTTCTGGGAAATATGGAGCCACATGGACACAAAGAGCAAGAAAAAGACTGATACCCATATCCAAAATGGCAACATCTGGCTCCAGTACTTCAGAGACCTCTACAAAGACATCCCAAAAGAAGGACTAAGCCAAGAGCAGGAAAACATAACATCAAAACTAAAGGCAATGGAAGAGAAAATCAAAAACTTCCAAAACCCACTGGACACACCAATTACATTACAGGAAGTTGCAGAGAAAATCACTTCCATAAAGTGTAAAAAATCTAGTGGTCTGGATGGAATCCCCCCAGAGATGTTGAAGTACAGCCCACCAGAAATTCAAGCTGCAATGGTTAAACTGTTCAACATTGTGCTGAGTGCTGGCTACTTCCCTCGTACCTGGAACCAAGGACTCATTACACCGATCCACAAGAGTGGGGACAGGTATGACCCTGCCAACTACAGAGGCATATGTGTCAGCAGTAACTTGGGAAAACTGTTCAACAGCATCCTAAACAAAAGGATCATCAGTTTCCTTACCGAGCACAATGTCCTGAGCAAAAGCCAAGCAGGGTTCGTGCCAAACCACCGCACCACGGACCACATCTACACCCTGCACAGTCTCATTCATAGCCACGTCCACAATACAAAGCATGGGAAGATATACGCCTGCTTTGTAGACTTTAAAAAGGCCTTTGACTCAGTGTGGCACCCGGGCTTGTTCTTAAAAATGCTGGAAAGCGGAATAGGAGGAAAGACCTACGATGTCATCAAAAGCTCCTACACCGAGAACCTCTGCAGCGTGAGTGTGAACGGTAGAAGAACGGCTTATTTCCAGCAGAGCCGAGGAGTCAGACAGGGCTGCAGCCTAAGTCCAACGCTCTTCAATATTTACATCAATGAGCTGGCTGCTGCTCTGGAATCTTCACCTGCTCCAGGTCTCACACTCCATGACGCCCAGGTGAAATTCTTGCTCTATGCAGATGACCTACTGCTGGTGTCACCAACCGAGAAAGGTCTCCAAGACAACCTACAAATTTTGGAGAAATTCAGCTCCACATGGGCACTACCGATCAATCTAAAGAAAACCAACATCATGGTGTTCCAGAAGAGAAAAAGAAGATTTGACCAGCATCCTTCATTTGTCGTAAACGGCTGCACTCTAACAGGAACAGACAAATACACCTACTTGGGCCTGGAAATTCACCAGTCAGGGAGCTTTAAACAAGCCATAGAGACCCTGAAAAACAAGGCCTGCAAAACCTTTTATGCCATCCGAAGGAAATTGTATCATCTGAAGCCACCAGTGAGGGTCTGGCTAAAAATCTTCGATTCCGTCATTGCCCCAATCCTCCTGTATGGCAGCGAAGTCTGGGGCCCTCACACTTACCCAGATTGGTCAAGGTGGGACTCCAGCCCAACAGAAATATTCCACCTGGAATTCTGTAAGCACCTTCTCCAGGTCCATCGAAGCACCTCCAACAGCGCCTGTCGAGCTGAGCTGGGCAGATTCCCTCTACACCTAGCAGCTCTGAAGAGGTCACTATCATTTCAGGCTCACCTACAGAGTAGCAATCCAAGCTCCCATCACCACAAAGCTCTGATAC
>NC_134358.1:43345237-43350237 GCF_048569485.1 Anomaloglossus baeobatrachus
AGCCCACACGTAGCCCCCTATATACAGCAGGAGCTCCCATGTAGCCCCTATATGCAGTATGAGCCTTCACATGGCTCCCTATATACAACAGGAGCTCCCATGTAGCCCCTATATACAGTATGAGCCTTCAAATGGCTCCCTATATACAGCAGGAGCTCCCATGTAGCCCCTATATACAGTATGAGCCTTCACATGGCTCCCTATATACAGCAGGAGCCCACACATAGCCCCCTATATACAGTATGAGCCCTCACATAGCTCCCTATATACAGGAGGAGCCCCCTATATATATTATGAGCCCCCACATAGCCCCCCTATATACAGTATGAGCCCTTACATAACTTCCTATATACAGCAGGAGCCCCCTCATAGCCCCCTATATATAGCAGGAGCCCCCACATAGCCCCCTATATCCAGTATGAGCCCTCACATAGCTCCCTATATACATTGGAGAACCGTGATTAATGCAAGAAGAGAACACCTCTTAACATGCCAGACGCCATCGAATGTGAGCATTTGCCCACTCAAGTCGGTTTCGATGACAAACTATAGTCAGGTGGAGACCCCCGATGAAGATGACGAGCAGCAGATGAGCTTCACTGAGACTGTTTCCGACCGTTTGTGTAGAAATTATTTGGTTATGCACTGATTGTTGCAGCCACTGTTCGGGGGGTGCGGTCTCAGACGATCTTGGAGGTGAAGATGCTGGATGTGGAGGTCCTAGGCTGGTGTGGTTACATGTGGTCTGCGGTTGTGAGGCCACGCTCTGAAACGCTTTTGGACACGGCTTATGGTAGAGAAATGAACATTCATGTCACGGACAACAGCTCTGGTGGCCAGTCCCTCAGTCAGCATGACAATTGCACACTCCCTGAAAACCTGTGACATATATGAGCATTGTGGTGTGTGATAAAACTGCACATTTTTTGAGTGCCCTTTTATTGTGCCCAGCCTAAGGCACACCAGTGCAATAATCCTGCTTTCTAATAAGCATCTTGATATGCTACACCTGTGAGGTGCATGGATAAAATGACGACATCTGTGGCATTGTGCTGTGTGACCAAACTGTACATTTTAGAGTGGCCTTTTATTGTGGCCAGCCTAAGGTACACCTGTGCAATAATTATGCTGTCTAATCAGTATCTTGATATGTCACACCTGTGAGGTGGATAGATAAAATTACTAAATCTTTGGCATTGTGCTGTGTGACAAAACTGCACATTTTAGAGTGGCCTTTTATTGTAGCCAGTCTAAAGCACACCTGTGCAATAATCCTGCTGTCTAATCAACATCTTGATATATCACACCTGTGCGGTGGATGAATAAAATTGACATCTGTGGTAATTTGTTGTGTGACAAAACTGCACATTTTAGAGTGGCCTTTCATTGTTGCCAGCCTAAGGCACACCTGTGCAATAATCCTGCTGTCTAATCAATATCTTGATATGCTACACCTGTGAGGTGCATGGATAAAATGACGGCATCTGTGGCATTGTGCTGTGAAAAAACTGCACATTTTAGCGTGGCCTTTTATTTCGGCCAGCCTGAGGCACACCTGTGCAATACTCCTGCTGTCTAATAAGCATCTTGATGTCAAACCTGTGAGGTGGATAGATTATCTCGGCAAAAGAGAAGTGATCAATAAGAAATAAAGACAAATTTGTGAAGAATTAGAGGAAAAAGGCCTTTTGTGTTGAAAGATCTTTGAGCTCTGCTCATGAAAAATGGAAGAAAAATCAAAAAGTGTCGAGTGTTGTTATATTTTAGTTCAGTGTAAGGCTATGTGCCCACGCTAGAATGTCCCTGCGGATTTTTTTGCCTGAAAATCCGCGACTTTCGCGGCAAATCCGCACCCGCGGATTTACCGCGGATTTTGATGCGGATTTTTTTTTTTTTTTTTTTTTCCCCATTCAAAGCCAAAAATCCGCACCAAATCTGCACCAAACAATTGACATGCTGCAGATTTTTCCGGATCAAAATCCGCGGCAAATCCGCCGCGGAAAAATCCGCAGCATGGGCACAGCATTTCCAAAATGCCATTGAAATGGCTTGGAAGTGCTGCTGCTGCAGATTTTCGGTAAATCCGCGGCAAAATCCGCGGTAAATCCTGTAGCGTGGGCACATAGCTTAATACTCCTAAGAAATAAAAAATGGAGAAAACAGAAGCCCTGATGTCCTGCCAGGACTGCGGAGATTGCAGAGACTTGTACCCAGGAACAGTTCACATCAGGTTACATAGACTGCAGCCTTGGAATAGCCCGGCCTTTCCATAACATCTGCCAGTCCTTTATACAGGTATGACAAAGCAGAGGCGCGCGCCAGAGGCTCTCATAGAGCGCAGGCATTACATCATTGCCTTTATTATTATAATGCCCAAACGGGAGTCTCCTTCTTCGAGGGATCACCGGGTACTCTACAGCTTTAGGAAACCATCTACGAATGATGGATCTAGAAGTCTTATGTGTCTGATCGCATATTAATGCCCTAATGTGAATGCTGTTAAAATGTTAAGTATTTCTTTTAAGTGATTGCTTCTGGAAACAAGCAACAAGCTGCTGTTGACTGATCTTCTCATCTTGGTTTTTGTGTTTAATAATCTGATTGCCTCCTTAATACACAAATGCCAAGAATAAGTATTCACTACCATATTTTAAGTAGTTGAAATTTTAATTATCGAATACTTTTGGAAACCATGACTAAGCTGCTGTTGACGGATCTGCTCATCTTAGTTTGTATATTTAATAATATGTGGATCTGATTATGATAAATGCCCAGAGTAAGTATTCACTATCATATTTTAAGAACTAGTTGAAATTTTAAGTATCGAATGCTTTGGGAAACCATGATTTACGTTGCTGTTGACTGATCTGGTCATCTTACAAAGTATATTTAATAATCTAATTGTGGATCTGATCAGCTCCTTAATACATAAATGCACAGAGTAAAGTATTCAGTAACATATTTTAATAGTTTGCGGACGTTTTAAGTATTGAATACTTTGGGAAACCAAGATTAAGCTGCTGTTGATGGATCTGCTCATCTTACTATGTGCATTTAAATAATCTGCTTGTGGATTTGATTGGCTCCTTAATGCAGAAATGTCCAGAGTAAGTTTTCAATAACCTATTTTAATAATTTGTGGAAGTAGTAATTATCAAGTGCTTTTAGAAACCATGATTAAGCTGCTGTTGATGGATCTGCTCATTTTAGTATGTGTATTTAATAATCTGATAGTGGAACTGATTGGCTCCTAAACACACAAATGCCCAGAATATAAGTATTCAGTACCATATTTTAAAAATTAGTTGACATTTTAATTTTCGAATACTTTTGGAAACCTGATTTAGTTACTGTTGACAGATCTGCTCCTCTTACTATGTGTATTTAATAATAAGATTGTGGATCTGATTGGCTTCTTAATATATAAATGCCCAGAGTAAGCATTCAGTAACATATTGTGGAAATTTTAAGTAGCAAATAATTTGGGAAACCATGATTAAGCTGCTGTTGATGGATCCACTCATCTTAATATGTGCATTTAATAATCTGCTTGTGAATCTGATTGGCTCCTTAATATATAAATGCCCAGAGTAAGTTTTCAACAGCGTATTTTAATAATTTGTGGAAGTTTTAAGTATCAAGTGCTTTTGGAAACCATGTTTAAGCTGCTGTTGATGGATCTGCTCATCTTAGTAAGTGTATTTAATAATCTTGATTGTGGATCTGATTGGGCATTTATATATTAAGGAGGCAGAGTAAGCATTCAGTAACATATTGTGGAAATTTTAAATATAGAATACTTTTGGAAACCATGATTAAGCTGCTGTTGACTGATCTGCTCATCTTAGTATATATATTTTATATATGAATCTGATTACGATAAATGCCCAGAGTAAGTATTCACTACCATATTTTAAGAATTAGTTGAAATTTTAAGTATCAAGTGCTTTTTGAAACAAGATTAAACTGCTGTTGACAGATCTGCTCATCTTAGTATGTGTATTTAATAATCTTGATTATGGATCTGATTGCTTCCTTCCTATAAATGCCCAGAGTAAGTATTCAGTAACATATTGTGGAAATTTTAATTATAGAATACTTTGGGAAATCATGACTAAGCTGCTGTTGATGGATCTGCTCATCTTACTATGTGCATTTAATAATCTGATTGTGGATCTGATTGGCTCCTTAATACATAAATACCCAGAGTATTCAATTAACTTTTAGATATTTAGTATCAAATGCTTTTCGGAAACCATGATTTAAGTTGCTGTTGACGGATCTGCTCATCTTAGTATGTGTGTTTAATAATCTGATTGTGGATCTGATTGGCTCCTTAATACATAAATGACCAGAGTAAGTACTCAGTTAATATGTGGAAATTAAGTATCAAATGCTTTGGGAAACCATGATTACGCTGCTGTTGATGGATCTTTTGGCTTTATTAGGGGTCTGTAGCATTCTAAATGTAATGATAATGCCCAATTGTTATGGATATGTGGTGTAGTTGGCCCAAAAAAAAAGATATACTGACATATGATAGCCCAACGGATGCCGAATGAACGTTGTTTTGGCATCAGTTGATGTTTGGGATCCTATAGATAGTGCCAGGACACTACGAGTGTGAACCCGTTCCCTTTGTCCTGTTCGGGGACACGTCCTGAACCTCGCCTTGAGTTTACGGGAAGTGCAGAGGCAGTGTGTGCGATCTGTTACTTGTCTGTGGAGGGGCGGTTTACACTGCGGATGACAGGTTTATGCTGTACACGGAGCTGCAGGTTTTATTTGAAGACTCATTTTAGCGTTAATACAAGCTGGCAGAGCCCTGTACTCCGGGCTGCTTCTAGGATCTACCCTGCAGGACTGTTACCCACAATGCAATACTGTACTCTAATATTCCCTTTAAATATCAGGATTCTTAGCTGCCTCTCATTGATAATTGTGTTGAGCGGACCCAGATCAGCAAAATCCGGATCCGCGCTGTTTGAGCTGCAGATCCG
>NC_134358.1:43355237-43392737 GCF_048569485.1 Anomaloglossus baeobatrachus
TATCTTGATTATTGTATCATAAAAACAATTAAATGTCTGATGTTCACATTGTACTACAATAAATTTTTCACTTAAATATAAGCATTATACTAAATGTTATTATTTAGTAAAATATTCAGCACATTCTGCATTGCACTCCTGTCCCCAATTTATTATAAATTTTAGGAGTCGGAGTCGGTGCATTTTATACGACTCCGACTCCACCAAAATGAGCTCCGACTCCGACTCCGACTCCACAGCCCTGACTGCAACCACAGATCTGCCAAAATTTTATCTGTGTGTGACGGGGCCTTAGCTGCTCATATCCAGGGCAATCGTATAGGTTCTTTCCAACTGTCTTGAAAAGTCCTTGAAGCTTCTGAGGAAAAAGGGAGATCTCCTGGATTCCCAGAAGAGTTGGAAAGTTGCCTTCCAGTATATTGTGATCTCTCCTTGAAGGTGCCCAATGCTTCGTCTTCAGATTGATCCTCGGCAGAGAAAGTGGATGTGACCTATACAAAGAGGACGCTTCAAGACAGTTTCAAAACGTTCTCAAGTATGGTCAAAGTGTGTGGTAAACCTTCTACCTACTGAGATTGATGAAGCCCCTGTTGGTGCTCGTCCCTACATATGGCTAGGTTCACACACTGCGTTTTTTTGACGCTGCGTTTTTGTGCGTTTTTTGCGGCAAAAAATGCACAAAAACGCACCCGCGTCAAAAAAACGCGGCCAAAAACGCACGCGTTTTGCTGCGTTTTGCTGCATTTTTGCTCACTGCGTCTTTATGCGTTTTTTAACAGTGAACAAAAAAAAAAGGTCTGATGTCATTTCCTTCTTCAATGTGTTCTTCATTCTCCACTAGTGTATGCAGAAGAGCAAACAGCTGCAGAACTACAAGGCTCAGCATACTCCATCCAATAGTGTATGCAGGAGAGCAGACAGCAGCTGCAGAACTATAAGGCTCAGCATGCTCCATCCAGGACTGTATGCTTGAGGGAGAGTCAGGGGGAGCAGACCTACAAGGCTCAGCATCCTCCATCCAATAGTGTATGCAGGAGAGCAGACAGCAGCTGTCGAACTACAAGGCTCAGCATCCTCCATCCAATAGTGTATGCAGGAGAGCAGACAGCAGCTGTCGAACTACAAGGCTCAGCATCCTCCATCCAATAGTGTATGCAGGAGAGCAGACAGCAGCTGTCGAACTACAAGGCTCAGCATCCTCCATCCAATAGTGTATGCAGGAGAGCAGACAGCAGCTGTCGAACTACAAGGCTCAGCATCCTCCATCCAATAGTGTATGCAGGAGAGCAGACAGCAGCTGTCGAACTACAAGGCTCAGCATCCTCCATCCAATAGTGTATGCAGGAGAGCAGACAGCAGCTGTCGAACTACAAGGCTCAGCATCCTCCATCCAATAGTGTATGCAGGAGAGCAGACAGCAGCTGTCGAACTACAAGGCTCAGCATCCTCCATCCAATAGTGTATGCAGGAGAGCAGACAGCAGCTGTCGAACTACAAGGCTCAGCATCCTCCATCCAATAGTGTATGCAGGAGAGCAGACAGCAGCTGTCGAACTACAAGGCTCAGCATCCTCCATCCAATAGTGTATGCAGGAGAGCAGACAGCAGCTGTCGAACTACAAGGCTCAGCATCCTCCATCCAATAGTGTATGCAGGAGAGCAGACAGCAGCTGTCGAACTACAAGGCTCAGCATCCTCCATCCAATAGTGTATGCAGGAGAGCAGACAGCAGCTGTCGAACTACAAGGCTCAGCATCCTCCTTCCAGGACTGTATGCAGAATTTCTTTGCCCCCCCCAAACAAAAAAAATGACGTGGGCTTTGCCATATTTTTGTATGTTAGCCGGGTACAGCAGGCAGGTACGGGCTGCCCCCAACTCCCAGCTGCCTATTTGTACCTGGCTGGGAACCAAAAATATAGGGAAACCCTTTTTTTTTTTAAATTTTTTCATGAATTTCATGAAATAATTTAAAAAAAAAATGACGTGAGCTTCGCACAATTTTTGAGTCCAGCCGGGTACAACTAGGCAGCTGGGGATTGGAATCCACAGTGCAGGGTGCCCATGCTTTCTGGGCACCCCCGCTGTGAATTGCAGTCCTGCAGCCACCCCAGAAAATGGCGCTTTCATAGAAGCGCCATCTTCTGGCGCTGTATCCAACTCTTCCAGCTGCCCTGATGCCGGGTGGCTCGCTGGGTAATAATGGGGTTAGGGCTAGCTGTATAGCTGGCCCTAAGCCCGAAATTCATGGTGTCACGCCAATATTAGACATGGCCACCATGAATTTCTAGTAAAGATAAAAAAAAACACAACACACAGAAAAATATTTTTATTAGAAATAAAACACAACACAATTAGTGACTCCATCTTTATTGAAATAAACCCCCCTCCGCAGTAATCCTGGGTCAGGGTCCCGCGCCGTCCAATCCGGATCCAATATCATCTGATCGGTTTGCTGGAAGGCAGAGAGATCAGATGATGTGTCAGGATCAAGTGCCTGAATCACATCACACATCAGCTGATTGTATAAAAGCCGATTATACAATCAGCTGATGCATCAGTGCAAAAAAAAATACTCACTTATGTGCTGATTACCGGCAGCTCCTGGAGCGATGGGGCGGGAGTCTGATACCGTCCGATCGCTGCAGCAGCTGCCGGTAATCAGGGATGAAGTCTCCTGACGCATCCGCTGATACCGGCCGGGCGCCCGCGTCACCGCGATACTTACGATCACCTGATGCGTCAGGTGACTGCATCAGGTGATCCATCGCCAGGTCCTGCATCCATCGGAGGTGTCCCAGCCGTCTGCACACAGCCGGAGCGGCGATACCGTGAGAGGAGATGGGAGCGGGCATGGCACCGGGACCCTGCAGACAGGTGAGTATAATTTTTTTTTTTTTCTACTGTCAACTTTTGTTCTCGCAGCCGCTTCCACCTCCTGCCTGTACATGGCGCCGCACGGCAGCATACATGCACAGGACCGGAGGTGGAAGCGGCGGTGACGGTACCGGGAGGATTCACGCTTCTGTATATACTGACAGAAGGAATCCTCTTCCTGTACACGTCACTTTACTACCCACCTCCTGCGTTTTATAGCTGCGTTTTTGGTCTTAGAAACGCCCCAAAACGCAGCTATTTGCGTTTCTCATTGTGTCTTTCAACATCCCATTGCACTCAATGGATGAAAAACGCGGGAATAATTGACATGCTGCGTTTTTGTGGCACCACAAAAACGCAGCTGAAAAAAAACACTGTGTGCAGACAGCAAAAATTATAACTCATAGACTTTGCTGGGGAAGCAAAGTCATGCAGTTTTCTGAGCAAAAACGCACCCGAAAACTGCGCAAAAACGCCGCGAAAAACGCACTGTGTGAACTTACCCTAAATCTGTCCCCTCTGAGTTGCCGCAGTTCAGATGGGAAATTAATGAAATGCAATATGCAATTGAGCCACTGTGTAATGAACTGCGGCCGCTGCTGATTGTGAGGCAGCGTACAATGGCTCTGCCTCCCCTTTGTGTTGTTCCTCAGACATCTAATCTCGAGGCCTATTCTTTCTGTTTCACGACAGATAATGAAACAGCGTCATGAGTGATATCAGTCTGTATAACCGATTTTACTCAGAAGAGGTGTGTAAATATAGCCAGAGCTACACCGACGTGTGTCCTACCATGTCAGGAGAACTTGAACTACCTTTTGCTCGCCCTCACGGTTTTTCCTAGGGTAAAACTGCAAGAATTCTGACTTTGACAAAACTGTCAGATGGAAAATATATTTTCCTATTTGAACCAAAAGTTAGGATTTATTTTGATGTTCAAATTTTACTTGTGAGCCACATCTACAAGGGGCTGCTGATAAGTCTTTGGCTTTACCCAGAAAGAAACGAGATAGGATGATGAAACTTTACATTTATTCCACATACTCTCTACGGTTGTCACCACACTTATTACATCGGTATTCCAAATTCTGTAAGGCTAGCAAAAAGAAGGATTTCAATGGGGCCTCAAAACAGTGATCCGTAGCAGCTATGGCATCAGAAATGGTGTGAAATTTGGTACCTTGAGATGTTTCTTCAGGTTTGGAAACAGATGATAGTTGGAGAGCGCTACATCTGGTGATTAAGGTGGGTGGTCAACCAGCTAGAAGCCCAGCTCTGCCAGTTTTGCTGTGGTCGCTTGTGCAGTGTGAGCGGAAGCGTTGTGTTGCAGGAACAAGGTTCCTTTGGACAGCATGCCACGTCTTTTGGCCTTCAGAGCGGTTTTCAATTGGTCCAAAAGTTCAATGTAACACTTTGCATTGATGGTGGAACCCTTTTGAAGGTAGTCCACTAGCAGCACACCCTTCTTATCCCAGAACACAGACTCCATCACCTTAGTGGCTGATTTTTGGACCCTGAACTTATTTGAATGAGGAGAACCACTGTGCCTCCACTCTTTCGACTGCTCCTTGTTTTCAGGGTCATACAAATAAATCCAGGTCTCATCCATAGTGAGCAGTCGATCCAGGAAGTTCTTATCAGTCCAGAAACGCTGATAAATGGACCAGTACGTTTTCACTCCCATGCTTCTCTGATCTGTTATCAAACATTTGGGGACCCACTTTGCAGATCGCTTCCTCATGTCCAAATGTTCATGGATAATGACACAAGCACGTTCTCGGGAAATCCCCATGATGTCTGCTATTGCTTTAGCTGAAATTCGTGGATTCTCCAGTATGAGGTTGTGCGCAGCATCGACGATCTCCGGAACAACAACCACTCTCGGTCGTCCAGGACGTTCCTCATCATTGGGGCTGAAGTGGCCCATTTTAAATTTGGTTACTAACTGTGGAATATGAAGGGCTTTGATCCCCCAATATCTGCGACATATCACTGTGAATATCCTTCGCGGACTTTCCTTGCAGAAACAAGAATTTTTTCCCTCCTCTGCTCTCAGTTGCTGTGAATATCGCATTAGACTCTGCCATTTTGTTTTCCCGCGTGCGTAGAACACTGTTGCCATAAGCAACAAACATAACATTTTGAAAACCTATATTAGACACACAAGACTTTCATGTGATGTAACATTCGTTACCATAGAAACAAAAAATAGATCACAAAACCAAAGACTTATCAGCAGCCCCTCGTACTTGGTAAAGATTACAAAAAAAATTATTTTAAATAAAAAAGGGCCATATATCTGAATCCGTATAGCGGATTTAAAAAAAAAATAAATAAAAAAAATTAAATAAGAAAAGAGCAGAAAATGGCCATTTTGGATCTGGTGACAGCTTTGTTATAACCAAATTTCATATATTGGTTCTTTTAAGGTCAGTAGAAGACAACATAATTGCAGGCTATTGTTCTACTGGAATCCCCAACGATCAGCTAGAATTCCTGAGGATCCTACCAAACGTTTTAATTCTTCAACAGCGCCACCTTAGGGAAAATGGAGCATTACATGGTGCCCAGTAATATCAGATTTTTGGGCCTCCAGAAATTGTTGCTTTTTTGTAGAGGTTTTCACCATGTGATAGGTGATGCTCTAGTGAGTTTATAATGGCCATAATTAGGATAGGATAGCCGTGTTGGGGGTCTGACACCGAGAGTCTCTGCCAGCCAGATGGGGGTCTGCACCCAGAATGAAGGGATTGAGACGCTCCAGTTTGTAACCTCTTGGGTAGGCTGGGACCGAATGTCTGCATTTGTGTCCGTTGTCTAAATGGGTATCTCAATAATTTACTGTAGCATCAGATCCCATTGCAATTTTGACTCGTATGGATCAATGTAGTCCCACAGCTTTATTTTTCAGGGTTAAATCCAATGCCAATAACAGGACGGCTTCCTGTAGGGAAACTACTGGTTTTATAAATGGCCTCTAGGGAACCATGAACCATACTGTTCAATATATCCGCAACTGGATGGTCTGACTTTACACTGCAGTTACCAGGGCAACAGTGACCATAGAATGTCGGAACTCGGAATGCACTGATCTGTTTATGAACTGATGGTGTGTGTGTGTGTGTGTGTGTGTGTGTGTGTGTGTGTGTGTGTGTGTGTGTGTGTGTGTGTGTGTGTGTGTGTGTGTGTGTGTGTGGCATTGGATCGGAGTATCCTGGGCCCACCAGAGAAAATAATTCTTGGGGTCCACTGTGTAGCTACATAGAAATAAATATAAGACCACCAATTGTGTGGTAAAACATGCTAATATCAGGGTATAATACAAGGTAATACACTTCTTAAAGGTCCCTGACCTTACTCTTACCAGTATACTCCAAGGTTCCTACATAGAAATCATGGGGCCCATATAGTAGTATGCAGCTCCACATAGCATTATGCGGCCCCCATATAGCAATTTTTCACCTTCACATATCCTCAGTAGGGGGCCCCGGCTGGGGCTTAATAAATCGAAGAAAGTACCCCGGCTAGGCCGGGACCCCCTCTTCACCAAGCTCGGGCCCCACTCTTCACTGGATCCATCAGCATTGGCGGCCATGTCAGCATGTGCTGACACATCCGACCCTGTGTATGTATTTTTTTTTTTTGACCACCAAGACATTAATATATAGTCGGTCCCCTCGTTTGCAGCTATAACAGGTTCTACTCTTCTTGAAGGTTTTCTATAAGATTTTGGAGGTGTTTGTGAGACTTTTTGCCACTTCATCCAGAAGAGTATTAGTGAGATCAGACTCTGATGTTGTGGGAGGCCGGCTTATAATTTCAGTTATACCGGTAGGTGTTGATGTGGCAGAGGCCCAATCTCTGGGCAGCCGGTCTTATTCTTCCACTCCAATATCGCCCAACCATGCATTTATCGACCTCGTGCACAGAGCACAGTTATGGGGAACAGTAAAAAGCTCTAGTTAACCTGTGCCCACAAAACTGGAAGCTATAATTGTCCACAATTTTTTGTGCTGAACAATTAAAGGGATTGTCCACTACTAGGACCATACTGGTCAGGATTCCTCTGCTCAGTGTGTAATGCCCTTTTGGTATTCACCAAACCTAGACTCGTCCATAAGATGCTGGTTATAGCAGTGTGATCCGTCACTGCACAGAACACGTCTCCTCCAGAGTCCAGTGATGGTGGCTTTACACCCCTGTATCCAATGCTTGGTGATGTATGGCTCAGCATTGTGCTTGGTGATGTATGGCTCAGCATTGTGCTTGGTGATGTATGGCTCGGTATTGTGCGCGGTGATGTACGGCTCGGCATTGTGCTTGGTGATGTATGGCTCAGCATTGTGCTTGGTGATGTATGGCTCGGCATTGTGCTTGGTGATGTACAGCTCGGCATTGTGCTTGGTGATGTACGGCTCGGCATTGTGCTTGGTGATGTATGGCTCAGCATTGTGCTTGGTGATGTATGGCTCAGCATTGTGCTTGGTGATGTATGGCTCGGTATTGTGCGCGGTGATGTACGGCTCGGCATTGTGCTTGGTGATGTATGGCTCGGCATTGTGCTTGGTGATGTATGGCTCGGCATTGTGCTTGGTGATGTACAGCTCGGCATTGTGCTTGGTGATGTACGGCTCAGCATTGTGCTTGGTGATGTATGGCTCGGCATTGTGCTTGGTGATGTATGGCTCGGCATTGTGCTTGGGGATGTATGGCTCGGCATTGTGCTTGGTGATGTATGGCTCGGCATTGTGCTTGGGGATGTACGGCTCGGCATTGTGCTTGGTGATGTACGGCTCAGCATTGTGCTTGGTGATGTATGGCTCGGCATTGTGCTTGGTGATGTATGGCTCGGCATTGTGCTTGGGGATGTACGGCTCGGCATTGTGCTTGGGGATGTACTGCTCGGCATTGTGCTTGGTGATGTAGGGCTCGGCATTGTGCTTGGTGATGTATGGCTCGGCATTGTGCTTGGGGATGTACGGCTCGGCATTGTGCTTGGTGATGTATGGCTCGGCATTGTGCTTCGGGATGTACGGCTCGGCATTGTGCTTGGTGATGTACGGCTCAGCATTGTGCTTGGTGATGTACGGCTCAGCATTGTGCTTGGGGATGTACGGCTCGGCATTGTGCTTGGTGATGTATGGCTCGGCATTGTGCTTGGGGATGTACGGCTGCTGCAGCTGCTTGGCCATGAAGTTCCTGATGGGTGCAGTTTTTGTGCTGAAGTTACCAGATGAGGTCTGGACTCTTCAGTAGGTCTGCAGAGTGGTGATGACTTTTCTGCACTCAGCCCCCACTCTGTAATGTTACGGGGTCTCCATTTTGTGGCTGAGTTATTGCGGTTGATTCCACTTCTCAATAATATCAATAACAGGTGATGGGAGAATATTTAGGAGGCAGAAACGTCATGAATGCACTTGTTGCCCCGGGGTAACATGTTAGTAGAGGCAGGCGGTATGCCGAGGGGCTGGATGTTACACACCAGGGGCGAGGGGCTGGATATTGTATATCTTGGGAATGAATATAAAACCTGAGTTCAGTGAGTAACACGTGCGGCTCTCTATATTTCCGTAATATAATGTAGTTGTCATCTGTAGCTTCTAGTAATCCTTATGGTAAAAAAATAAAAATTTTAATTTTAAGTAATACTGGATTGGATGTGTAATTAGAATTTTTGGAGTTAAGTTCAAGGGTTCACAGTCTTGAGCCGTATGTTAGTTGTAATTCTTAAATCACCCGCTGCATTAATCCTACAGCAGATATTGTTCCATTTTTTCCAGAAAATAGACTGGAAGTGCTATAATAGAGCAATGAACACAGGAGCCTCTGTACATGGCAGGGTGCATTAAATGTTCACTGCTCATTACTTTCAATGGGGCCTTTTGTCCCTCAGAATGAGGGTGTTTATTGAGTGGAACTGTCCTCTGACACATTGGCCCCTTGGTTAAAAGCCTCATTCAGTGCCGTTCTGTCAGCGCATTGCTCCCCGGCCCCAGACACAGCGCCTCATTCAGTATCGGACAGCACCAGAATCCCGAACTTATGTCATAAAATGCAGTAATTGTACCCTGCACGGTCATAGAGGACACATTACAGATACCCCCAATTATCCATGTATCTATTAGGCTATGTGTGCACTAGAGATGTGAAGTTTCTCGAGAAAATCTTCTCGAGAAACTTCTGGGAGTGAAAGATTTGCTGACCTCCGGAAAAAATCCGCGGCAAAACCGCATGCGGATTTGCCGCGGATTAGCCGCGGATTTGCCGCGATTTTCCCGCGGGTGGTTCCCTGCGGATTTTTGCAGTCTGTACTGCAGAAATCCGCGGGATACCTGCGGATTTAATGGACATGTTCATTTTCTCAAGAAACTTTCTCGAGAAACTTTTCTCAAGAAACTTTCTTGAGAAAAATCCGCACAGTGCGCACAGCTTTTTTTTTTTTCTCATAGAATTTCATGGGAAATGTCTGCACAAAGATTGCAGACATTTCTCAAGAAATTTCCGCGGCAAATCCGAGGGTAAATCCGCGGGTATTTTGCTCTAGTGCGCACATAGCCTTAGCTAGCTATTCATCTATCTAGTATCCAGCCCTCTATCCATCCATCCAGCCCTCTATCCATCCATCCAGCCCTCTATCCATCCATCCAGCCCTCTATCCATCCATCCAGCCCTCTATCCATCCATCCAGCCCTCTATCCATCCATCCAGCCCTCTATCCATCCATCCAGCCCTCTATCCATCTATCCAGCCCTCTATCCATCCATCCAGCCCTCTATCCATCCATCCAGCCCTCTATCCATCCATCCAGCCCTCTATCCATCCATCCAGCCCTCTATCCATCCATCCAGCCCTCTATCCATCTATCCAGCCCTCTATCCATCCATCCAGCCCTCTATCCATCCATCCAGCCCTCTATCCATCCATCCAGCCCTCTATCCATCCATCCAGCCCTCTATCCATCCATCCAGCCCTCTATCCATCCATCCAGCCCTCTATCCATCCATCCAGCCCTCTATCCATCCATCCAGCCCTCTATCCATCCATCCAGCCCTCTATCCATCCATCCAGCCCTCTATCCATCCATCCAGCCCTCTATCCATCCAGCCCTCTATCCATCCATCCATCCATCCAGCCCTCTATCCATCCATCCAGCCCTCTATCCATCCATCCAGCCCTCTATCCATCCATCCAGCCCTCTATCCATCCATCCAGCCCTCTATCCATCCATCCAGCCCTCTATCCATCCATCCAGCCCTCTATCCATCCATCCAGCCCTCTATCCATCCATCCAGCCCTCCATCCATCCAGCCCTCTATCCATCCATCCAGCCCTCTATCCATCCATCCAGCCCTCTATCCATCCATCCAGCCCTCTATCCATCCATCCAGCCCTCTATCCATCCATCCAGCCCTCTATCTATCTATCCATCCATCCAGCCCTCTATCTATCCATCCATCCAGCCCTCTATTCATCCATCCATCCAGCCCTCTATCCATCCATCCAGCCCTCTATCTATCTATCCATCCATCCAGCCCTCTATCCATCCATCCAGCCCTCTATCTATCTATCCATCCATCCAGCCCTCTATCTATCCATCCATCCAGCCCTCTATCCATCCATCCATCCAGCCCTCCATCCATCCATCCAACCCTCTATCGATCCATCCAGCCCTCTATCCATCCATCCATCCATCCAGCCCTCTATCCATCCATCCAGCCCTTTATCCATCCTTCCAGCCCTTTATCCATCCATCCATCCAGCCCTCTATCCATCCATCCATCCAGCCCTCTATCCATCCATCCAGCCCTCTATCCCTCCATCCATCCATCCAACCCTCTATCCATCCATCCAGCCCTCTATCCCTCCATCCATCCATCCAGCCCTCTATCTACCCATCCATCCCTCTATGCCTTCATCTATCCCTCCCTCTATGCCTTCATCTATCCCTCCCTCTATGCCTTCATCTATCCCTCCCTCTATGCCTTCATCTATCCCTCCCGCTATGCCTTCATCTATCCCTCCCTCTATGCCTTCATCCACCCCGCTATCCATCTCTTTCCATCCATCCCTCTATCCATCCATCCCTCTATCCCTTCCATCCCTCCCTCCATCCATCTATCTTTGTCTCTTCCTTTGTGCAGTGTTGATGGCCCCCGCCGTGTGGCATTTACAGTGAGGGACTTACCCCCTTTACAACCTCCTAATTCTTCTGTAATGTAAACAGTGTGATCAGTTTCGGAGCTTAACCTCAGCCATGTTTCCCCCTTACTGTAGTATTTCTGAGAGACACAGTAGGCAGCGGTTCTAAATTTAGGCCCTTCATACAAAAAAACCTCCTCGTCCTGACAAGGAAGGCCAACTGTTCCAGTGAGGCATGAAATCTCTTCTCTTGTTCCAGACGCTGCCTCCTCTTCCTCCCTGAACCTTCATCTTTACACACAACCTCTTTTAAACTCCTATATGACTGAATGAAAAATCTTGAGGCGCCTCGTGTTAACTGATTTTTTTCCACAGCGCCTCATCAGGAGAAATAAAGAATTACATGGTGACCATAGAAATTAATGTGCTGTGTATGGAAGTGTCTGGTCCTCCAGAGGCAGATGCCGTCCCCACTCCGGCTCACAAAGAAGGGTCCTGAAGTTTGTAGACCCTTCTTCCTAAATCTTTAAACAATAGGTCAGTTTTTGGTGACCCATTCCGTTTAAATAGTTTTTTGTATTGTTCTCCCCGTGTTTGCGTGGGTTTCCTTCGGGCACCCCGGGTTCCTCCCACACTCGAAAGACATACAGATAGGAACTCTAGATTGTGAGCCATAATGGGGACAGTGTTGCCAATGTATGTAAAGCGCTCTGGAATTAATAGCGCTATATAAATGAATATTATTATTATTATTATTTATTATTATTATTATTATTATTATTATTATTATTATTATTATTAAATGTGTTCTTTAAAAAATAGAACCCTTTACAGACTTTCACACCGGACACTTGGGCTTTGTTAAACTCTAACTTCCTATTGTTTCAGAAAATGCACATGTACATTAGCAGCAATGAACACTCTGACCCTATATTTTGTATTGAAGCATCTAATGAGCGTGTGCAAAGGTCATTGTACAGGATGGGGAGGAAGTGAGTTGTGACATAACCTATTGTGATTAAGAATCAGAAGAGTACACCATGGAAACTTGTTGGCCATCTGACCACTGGGAAATGCCTAAATCTAACGTTCTTAGGATGAAAACCAATGGTGCGGCTGGTTAGATTTATTTTTATTTTTTTTAATCCAACCTGCTTCATCATCCCTTTCCATCCATAGTTGTACGTTTGATACCTGTAGGGTCCGAGAATTGATAAATTGCTGTTATATCTGTTAACGTGGCTGTGAATCTGCACATCTGGCCACCATCGCTCCCATTCAGTATCTGAATCCAGATGCTTCTGCTTCTAGATCTGTCACGTTACTGGCCTTTAAGCTCCAAATCCAGGTCACGTATGGGCTCTCGGCTGGATTTTATCAATGAAGACGTTTCATCCGTCGAGATAATTTATCCTTGGCCCTAACTGCTGCTTATTCTATGGTCGTATTATGGCTGTCTTATGTTTCAGCTTTAGTTTTACCTTTTAAAGCTGGGGGGGGGGGGGGAATAAAATAAAAAAAAATAAAAAAAAAATAAAATAAAGAAATAAAATAAATAAATAAAAATAAAATTAAAAATAATATGGGGGGTACCATTATAGTATGGCACTGACAGTTCAACGTTAGGTGATGAGGGTATTACATTGGCGATTACGATATCGACACCAGCAAGAGATACCCCCAGGATACCATTGCATTGTGGGCGAAATACACTCCTCCTGTGCTTTTTGAACTCCAAATTAATAAGATTTATTTTACAAGCGCTCGGGAAATCAATACAGCGCACACTCTCTTACTATGGTGTCCTGGAGACCTCTGCTTTATTAGATCATGTGACCGGTTTATATAGGGTCTCAAAGAACAAGGTAACTGAACTGTGCACCAATAAGAGCAGTAGGGGTGTGATAAAAATGGGAACCCCCCTCGCCTATCAGTCTTACCTACTCACCATGGCGTGAGAAGACAAGGAACAAAATGGATTCTACTCTCTCACTATCTAAAGTAAGACTGGATCTGTATAGTCAGATGACATTCAAATAGATATTTCATTTTCTGCTAAACATGATACTGCTCTCTTAGCTGCACAGACTTGTTTTAGTTCAATACCACATTCGATAGTTTAGTGCCTTTTTATGCTGCATAGACTTTTTTTTTTTTGTCCGTCTTATTGTAGTATTTTATTAGAAATGATGACACTTCTGCTAAGCAGAAGAATGCCCCACTATTCTGCACAGACTTGATTTGAGTTCCTTTCAACATAGTTATCAAAAATATTCTTATCTATTAAATGCTAACTTCGCTGAAAGAGACCGAAAACAAGTCTGTGCAGCGTAGTTGGGTATTCCACTGGTTGGTAAAAATGTCATAATTTCTAGCAAAATACTACTTACCATGAAAGTTCTAAAACAAGTTTGTGCAACATAGTGGGACATGCTCCTGCTTAGTAAAAATGTAAACATTTCTAGTACAATACTACCTTTCACAAAAGGGACCTAAAACAAGTCTGTGCAGGATAGTGGAGCATTCTCATAATTTTTAGCAAAATACTACTTACCATGAAACAGATCTAAAACAAGTCTGTGCAGCAGGGAGGGACATTCTCATGCTTAGTAAAACATAATTTCTAATAAAATACTACTCTTCATGAAAGATACATAAAACAAGTCTGTGAAGGATAGTTGGGCATTCTCCTGCTTATTAAAAATGTCATAATTTCTAGCAAAATGCTACTCTTCATGAGAGATCTAAAACAAGTCTGTGAAGCATAGTCTGACATTCTCCTGCTTATTGAAAATGTAATTATCTCTACCTAAATACTATTTACCATGAAAGACAAAAAAAAGTCTGTGCAACATAGTTAAACATTCTCCTACTTAGTAAAAATGTAATAATTGCTAGCAAAATACTACTTACCCTTAAAGAGACCAAAACAAGTCTGTGCAGAATAAATGGGTATTCTCCTGCTTATTAAAAATGTCATAATTTCTATTAAAATACTACTTACCTTGAAAGAGACCTAAAACAAGTCTGTGCATCATAGTTGGGCATTCTACTGCTTAGTAAAAATGACATAATTTCTAACATTCTGCCTACCATGAGAAAGACTTAAAGAAGCAAGTCTGTGCAGCAGAGTGGGACATTCTCCTGCTTAGTATAAAAGCTATAATTTCTAGAAAAATACTACTTACCATGAAAGACCTAAAACAAGTCAGTGTAGCATAGTTGAACATTCTCCTTCTTGGCAAAAATGTGATGATATCTACTAAATGCTAAGTAGGAGAATGCCCCACTATCCTGCACAGACTTGTTTTAGGTCCCTTTTGTGAAGGGTAGCATTTTGCAAGTAATTGTCATTTTTATTTAAACAGGAGAATACCCAACTATGCTGCACAGACTTGTTTTAGGTCTCTCATGGTAAGTAGTAGTTTGCTAGAAATTATGAGATTTTTACTAAGCAGGAGAATACCCAACTATGCTGCACAGACTTGTTTTAGGTCTCTCATGGTAAGTAGTAGTTTGCTAGAAATGGTGACATTTTTACTAAGTAGAATACCTCACTATACAGCACTGACTTGTTTTAGGTCTCTTTCATTGTAAGTAATATTTTGTAAGAAATTATGAGATTTTTACTAAGCAGGAGAATACCTCACTATACTGCACAGACTTGTTTTAGGTCTCTTTCATTGTTATAATTTCTTATAAAATACGACTTACAATGAAAGAGACCTATTACAAGTCTGTGCAGTATAGTGAGGCATTCTCCTGCTTCGTAAAAATGTCATAATTCCTTACAAAATACTACTTACATTTTTACTAAGCAGGAGAATGCCTCACTATACTGCACAGACTTGTATTAGGTCTCTTTCATTGTCATAATTTCTTACAAATTACTACTTACAATGAAAGAGACCTAATACAAGTTTGTGCAGTATATTGAGGCATTCTCCTGCTTCGTAAAAATGTCATAATTCTTAAATACTATTTTAAATTTTTACTAAGCAGGAGAGTACCCAACTATGCTGCACAGACTTGTTTTAGGTCTCTCATGGTAAGTAGTAGTTTGCTAGAAATTTAGATTTTTCCTAAGCAGGAGAATGGCTCAGTACACTGCACAGACTTGTTTTAGGTCTCTTTCATTGTAAATAGTATTTTGTAAGAAATTGAGATTTTTACTAAGCAGGAGAATGGCTCAGTACACTGCACAGACTTGTTTTAGGTCTTTTTCATTGTAAGTAGTAGTTTGTAAGAAATTGACATTTTTACTAAGCAGGAGAATGCCCCATGATGTTGCACAGACTTGTTTTTTTTTTTTTTTTTTTTTTTTTTTTATCCCTGCTACAGTAGGTAGTAGTTGGGTGGAAATCTTATCTTATGGGGTCGGTCACACCGCCGTATTCTTAGATACTGTGTAGCACATTCAGAGGAATCTGCGTTACCGTTATTTCTGTGATGGACGATCCGGAATTATCTCGATCAGATCCTGATGACGATTCCGCTCGGATTCTATTAATTATTTTGTTTTCCGCCTCCGCCGCTCAGATCAATAATTGTCCCATTGTTAATTGGATTTTCCGCAGTGGTATAAGTATAGGGAAGCCGCCGCGTGTAATTGCATGATATTTTTCTGTACTTGGGATATAGAGGAGGATCTGTCCGCGGCAGAATCGTTATTATTGATGGATGGATCTAATATTCTCGGCCGGATTGATAAGCGCGTTCCTCGCTCACGTAATGGGTGATCTGATGCGAGCGGGGTGAGCGCGTTTCAGATAAGGGCGATCGAGGATTAAAAGTAATAAAGAATGGTAAATGAGACTTTTTTTTTTTTTTTTAACGAGCGGCCGTCCGAGCCGGGTGATTTAGTCTACTAATTCTTCAATCGCAAAATTTAAAGGGACGTTCCACTTTTAAGATATTAGGGGGTTACTTAAAGGGGTTTTTCGAGGATGGGGAAAAAATAATAAGTTAAGAGAATGTCATGATAGAAAAAAAAATTCTAAATACTTAGAAAATCAAACTCGTTTTCTCTAGGGAGGTAATGACTATAGAATTAAAATGGCCGCTGTCTTGTTACATTATCCGAAACCTGTGAGCATGTGCAGTAGGAAGCTCCATCTCCTCCATTGTGTATCGCTGACAATGGGTATTAGGGGTTAAAATCTGCTCTGCCGTTGAATGAAGACAAATCCTGGAAAGTTATTTCAACGCGTTTCGGAGTGGAAACTCCTTCAGGAAGCGTCGAAACCCGCTCCATCCCCTTCTTTGTGTATTGCTGACAATGGATAGTAGCGGTTAAAGGCTCCACTGCCGTTGAATGAAGACTGATGACAAATCCTGGAAAGTGATTAATTGACGCGTTTCGGAGTGGAAAACTCCTTCTTCAGGACGCATTCAAATAAATCGCTCCATCCCCTTCTTTATATGTATTCCTGCCAATGGCTAGTTAGGGATAAAAAGCCATGTTGCCGTTGAATGAAGAGTAATTCTGGAAAGTGATTTTAGTTTGACGCGTTTCGGAGTAGAAACTCTTTATTCAGGACAATCAAATTTTCAAACATGATTGTTCTGTAGGAGTTTCCACTCCGAAACGCGTCAAAATAAATCACTTTCCAGGATTTTCCTTCGGCGACACAGATTTTAACTCCTGCTATCCATTGGCAGTAATACAAATAATAGAGGGGAATGGAGTGGTTTATTTCGACGCGTTTCGGAGTGGAAACTCCTTCTTCAGGTCTCATCGAAACAAATCTCTCAATCCCTTTCTTTGTGTATTGATGCCAGTGAATAGTAGGGGTTAAAATCCGTGTTGCCATTGAATGAAGACTGAAGACAAATCCTGGAAAGTGATTTATTTCAACGCGTTTTGGAATGGAAACTCTTTCAGTACAATCACATTTCCAAATGTGATTGTTCTGAAGGAGTTTTCAATCTGAAACGCGTCAATATAAATTACTTTCCAGGATTTTGCTTCAATCTTCATTAAACGGCAACACTGATTTTTAACCCCAACTATGCCCATTGTCAGCAGTACGCAAAGGAGGGGATGAAGAGCTTTATTTTGACGCCTTTCAAAGTGGAAACTCCTTCAGGACCTGTCAAAACAAATCTCTCCATCCCCTCCATTGTGCATTGCTGCCAATGTATATTTGTGGCTACCATTGAATGAAGACTGAAGAAAGTGATTTATTCTGACACGTTTCGGAGCTAAAACTCCTTCTTCAGGACAATCACATTTCCAGATTTTCAAATGTGGTCGTCCTGAAGAAGTTTCCAATCCGAAACATGTCGAAATAAATCACTGTCCAGGATTTTACTTAATTTTTCATTCAACGGCAGCACAGATTTTATCCCCTACTATCCATTGGCAGTAATACACATAAAGGAAAGGATGCAGTGGTTTATTTCGACATGTTACGGAGTGAAAACTCCTTCTTCAGGACCCGTCAAAACAAAACGCTCCATCCCCTCTGTTGTGTATTGCTGCCAAAGTATAGTTGGGGTTAAAATCCGTGTTGCCGTTGAATGAAGACTAAAGACAAATCTTGGAAAGTGATTTATTTCGACACGTTTCGGAGTGGAAACTCCTTCTTCAGGACAACCACATTTCCAGATTTTCAAATGTGATTGTTCTGAAGGAGTTTCCACTCCGAAAGACGTCTAAAAAAAATCACTTTCCAGGATTTTGCTTCAATCTTCATTCAATGGCAGCACATATTTTAACCACGACTATCCATTGGCAGTAATATCGGAGTGGAAACTCATTCAGGACTCGTCGAAACAAATCTCTCCATCCCCTCCATTGTGTATTACTACTATTGGATAGTAGAGGTTAAAATCTGCTTTGCTGTTGAATGAAGACTGAAGAGGAATCCTGGAAAGTGGTTTATTTCGACACGTTTCGGAGTGAAAACTCATTCAGGGCAATCATAAGTCCAGATTTTCAAATGTGATCTGAAGGGGTTTCCACTCTGAAACGCGTCAAAATAAATCACTTTACAGGATTTCGCTTCAATCTTCATTCAACTGCTATACAGATTTTATCCCCCTGCTACCCATTGGCAGTAATACACGCAAAGGAGAGGATGAAGTGGTTTATTTTGACATGTTTCGGAGTGGAAACTCCTTCAGGACACTCGCATTTCCAAATGTGATTGTCCTGAAGAAGTTTCCACTCCGAAACGCGTCGGAATGAATTACATTTCAGGATTGGTCTTCAGTCTTCATTCAACTGCAGCACAGATTTTAACCCCCTACTGACCATTCGAAGCAATTTCTAATTTTGAGGGTGTGCAGCAGCCATAATCCCGCTCTTCAAGCGGTTGTGTCTACTACAACCGTACCAGGTGAGCGCGTCCTTTGCTTTGATCTACCATGTTTGTTACGCAGTTAAGACCCTATTGCGCTATTGTCTGTCCCACTTGTAGCTCTTTTTTTTTTTTTTTTCTGCCACATTCAAAAAATGTCAAAGATCTCACACACTAAATCCATTTTTCGGGATTGGGGGTTCCTTTTGGAAACCCATGAAAATCACTGAATCACTAGTCAAATTTTCACACCCATTTTTCCCAGAGGTGGATGAGGCCAAATGTCACCCAATTTTAGATCCGTACGGGAGGAGAACTGTGAACGAAAGAGGATCTGGGTGTTGGGTCGTTGAAACCAAAGCAATGTTATAATCCACAACTGGGAGTCACGCTGGTGGATGGGGACCATGAGCCGACTTGTGTCACAGAGGAGCTCTCAGTGGGATGAAGGGGCTGCAAATTCCTCAGGCTCGGGTATAGGATGCCATTGTTAATAGTCAGGCTTAGTGGGCTTGTCCGGAGCTGTTGTGGATTAACCAGTTAGAGACCAGCCTTCTGTGAAGGATTTTTTTTTTTTGTTATGAACCGGTTGATGTTCGGTCTTCCTTGAGGGATGTTCCACCTTAAATGTGTCTTCATGTAGATATGGCAGAAGACCTCAACACTGGGGACACCTCAACTATCGATTCCCAAAATGTACAGTATTGTGACATTTTGTTTCAGGAATTTCTCTGGTCTCGGACCACAGATTTCCACCAATGTCTATATGACCAGATATAGACCTCTGACCTCCAGATGTTCCACCGAAATGTGTCTACATGTAGACCTAGCAGAAGACATCAACACTGGGACACCTCAACTATCGATTCCCAAAACGTAGACTATTGTGACTTTCTATTTCGGGAATTTCTCTGGTCTCAACCCACAGATTTCTACCAATGTCTATATGACCAGATGTAGACCTCTGACCTCCAGATGTTCCACCTCAATTAGTCTTCATGTAGACATGGAGCCTCATTTACTGAGCCTGATGAAGAGACCTGCGCAGTCTCGAAAGCTTGCTATTATTACCATCTTTTCAGTTAGCCATTAAAAGGTATCAACCACTGAGGACTCTCAGTTCTTTTAAACAATTTTTTTGTAGACCTGGCAGAAGACCTCAACACTGGGACACCTCAACGATCTATTCCCAAAACATAGACCATGGTCACTTTCCATTCCATTTCGGGAATTTCTCTGGTCTCGAACCACAGATTTCTACCAATGTCTATATGACCAGATGTAGACCTCTGACCTCCACCAATTTTGGTCAAGGATTCATCCGGCACTATCTCCATTTTATAGACAATACACTGAACAATCTCTTTACCTGGTGTATTATGAATTTATGAGATAACCACGTCTATCTCACCACTTCCCAACGTCGTAAAAATCCATAAACCTACCTAAAAGAATGAGTGATGAAGTGTGTCTTAGGGTACTTTCACACTTGCGTTGTTTTCCTTCCGTTACAATCCGCCCTTTTGGAAAACAGCGGAATCCGTTAACTGATTCCGCTGTTTCCCATAGACTTGTATGGATGACGGATTGTACCAAAAGGACCTGCGTTGCTTCTGCTGGGCGACGCTCTGTTGCTTCCGCCCAGCGGGAGGAACGCAGCATGTAACGTTATTTTGAGCAGCGGAATCCTCTGAATTTCACTGTGCATGCTTTTTTTATTTTTTTTTTGTTTTAAAATCACAAACTTTATTTTGGCTCGCGGTGGCCGAACGTTCAGCTGAGCGCCCGCCCGCCGGCATGCCCGGGCGCCGGCAAGTGACAGCGCTCAGCTGATCACCCAGCGGCCGGCTGCAGGGAGCGATCAGCTGATCACCCGGCGGCCGGCTGCAGGGAGCGATCGGCTGATCACCCGGCGGCCGGCTGCTGGGAGCGATCAGCTGATCACCCGGCGGCCGGCTGCAGGGAGCGATCGGCTGATCACCCGGCGGCCGGCTGCAGGGAGCGATCAGCTGATCACCCGGCGGCCGGCTGCAGGGAGCGATCGGCTGATCACCCGGCGGCCGGCTGCAGGGAGCGATCGGCTGATCACCCGGCGGCCGGCTGCAGGGAGCGATCGGCTGATTACCCGGCGGCCGGCTGCAGGGAGCGATCGGCTGATCACCCGGCGGCCGGCTGCAGGGAGCGATCGGCTGATCACCCGGCGGCCGGCTGCAGGGAGCGATCGGCTGATTACCCGGCGGCCGGCTGCAGGGAGCGATCGGCTGATCACCCGGCGGCCGGCTGCAGGGAGCGATCGGCTGATCACCCGGCGGCCGGCTGCAGGGAGCGATCGGCTGATCACCCGGCGGCCGGCTGCAGGGAGCGATCGGCTGATCACCCGGCGGCCGGCTGCAGGGAGCGATCGGCTGATCACCCGGCGGCCGGCTGCAGGGAGCGATCGGCTGATCACCCGGCGGCCGGCTGCAGGGAGCGATCGGCTGATCACCCGGCGGCCGGCTGCAGGGAGCGATCGGCTGATCGTTCACAATAGTCTGCCGCCGGTAAAACTGTAAAAAAAAAAAAAAAAAAAAAATCAAAACGGATTCCGTTGTTTTGCAGCATACGTTGCATCCGTTGTGCCACTATATGCAACACATCCGTTGCATCCGTCACACAACGCAATGCAACGGATACCGTTCAACGCAAGTGTGAAACTAGCCTAATACAACCCACATATTTACCTTGAAGGATAACTCACACATGGGAATATGTCCTGAGGTTACCACAGGAAGAGGGAAATATTGGAAACACACATATGCTCATAGGTAAAATAGCAAACGTCCGTGAAAAACCTGTCCATAGGGGCAGTATTATAGCAGTTATATTCTTATACAAAGGAGCAGTATTATAGTAGATATATTCTTGTATATAGGGGCAGTATTATAGTAGTTATATTCTTGTACATAGGGGCAGTATTATAGTAGTTATATTCTTGTACATAGGGGGCAGTATTATAGTAGTTATATTCTTGTATATAGGGGCAGTATTATAGTAGTTATATTCTTGTACGTAGGAGGCAGTATTATAGTAGTTATATTATTGTACATAGGAGCAGTATTATAGTAGATATATTCTTGTACATAGAGGCAGTATTATAGTAGTTATATTCTTGTACATAGGGGCAGTATTATAGTAGTTATATTCTTGTATATAGGGGCAGTATTATAGTAGTTATATTCTTGTACATAGGAGCAGTATTATAGTAGATATATTCTTGTATATAGGGGCAGTATTATAGTAGTTATATTCTTGTATATAGGGGCAGTATTATAGTAGTTATATTCTTGTATATAGGGGCAGTATTATAGTAGTTATATTCTTGTACATAGGGGCAGTATTATAGTAGTTATATTCTTGTACATAGGAGCAGTATTATAGTAGTTATATTCTTGTATATAGGGGCAGTATTATAGTAGTTATATTCTTGTACATAGGGGCAGTATTATAGTAGTTATATTCTTGTACATAGGGGCAGTATTATAGTAGTTATATTCTTGTATATAGGGGCAGTATTATAGTAGTTATATTCTTGTACATAGGGGCAGTATTATAGTAGTTATATTCTTGTACATAGGGGCAGTATTATAGTAGTTATATTCTTGTACATAGGGGCAGTATTATAGTAGTTATATTCTTGTACATAGCGGGCAGTATTATAGTAGTTATATTCTTGTACATAGGGGCAGTATTATAGTAGTTATATTCTTGTATATAGGGGCAGTATTATAGTAGATATATTCTTGTACATAGGGGCAGTATTATAGTAGTTATATTCTTGTACATAGGGGCAGTATTATAGTAGTTATATTCTTGTATATAGGGGCAGTATTATAGTAGTTATATTCTTGTACATAGGGGCAGTATTATAGTAGTTATATTCTTGTACATAGGGGCAGTATTATAGTAGTTATATTCATGTACATAGGGGCAGTATTATAGTAGTTATATTCTTGTACATAGGGGGCAGTATTATAGTAGTTATATTCTTGTACATAGGGGCAGTATTATAGTAGTTATATTCTTGTACATAGCGGGCAGTATTATAGTAGTTATATTCTTGTACATAGGGGCAGTATTATAGTAGTTATATTCTTGTACATAGGGGGCAGTATTATAGTAGTTATATTCTTGTATATAGGGGCAGTATTATAGTAGTTATATTCTTGTACATAGGGGCAGTATTATAGTAGTTATATTCTTGTACATAGGGGGCAGTATTATAGTAGTTATATTCTTGTACATAGGGGTAGTATTATAGTAGTTATATTCTTGTACATAGGGGCAGTATTATAGTAGTAATATTCTTGTACATAGGGGCGGTATTATAGTAGTTATATTCTTGTACATAGTGGGCAGTATTATAGTAGGTATATTCCTGTACATAAGGGGCAGTATTTAGTTTTGATCTTATAGATAAAGGGCAGTAAGATTAATAATTGGTAAATATTGTAAATATGTAGAGTATAAAATAGTTAAATAGTGAAAGCTAGTCATGGGTGGGGTGTTTCGTTTCTGCAGGGGTCTGGAATCGTGTCGGTGTATCATGCTTCATGAAGCCTGGCAAATGTAGAATTTACACCAAAAATGTTATTCTGTATAATCCTGCCAGGATGTGTGCTGCAATCTGTCATACCCGTCTGTATTTTTCGTTTCCAAGTCTTTATCCTTCTTAATGCTTAGTGCAAGTCGAAAATCTGCAATCACAGCCAACTGCCAGCAAATCCCCGGAGCACGGCTCCATTAAAGCGCGTCCGGGTTCCCTTGTCTCAATTCATCTATTAATATCACAGCGACTGGATCCTCTGCTCTGAGAACTGGCAGCGAAAACCGTGACTGAGAAGTTGGTTGCCAAATTTTCGTCCTTACAATCCCTTTACCTTAAAATTTGGGATTTGTGAAACTGCAAACAGTGATAACCGCGAGACGAGCCGTAGATGGCAAAACATACCGTAATTATACATTATGAAAGAAACCGCATTCACTGCCCCAGATTCTGTGGGACACTCCCTGCCCCAAAAAGCCTGGACACTAAAAGTGGAAAAGTTCTGAAATTATTTTTATTGGTGTAATTTTTTACATGGCAAAAACCTAGCATTTTAACAGGGGTGTGTAAACTTTTTATATCCACTCAATGTACAAGAATATCAGTACTATAATACTGCTCATATGTACAAGAATATAACTACTATAATACCACCCCTATGTACAAGAATAAAACTACTATAATACCGCCCCTATGTACAAAATATAACTGCTATAATACTGCCCCTATGTACAAGAATGTAACTACTATATTACTGCCCCTATGTACAGGAATATAACTGCTATAATACTGCCCCTATGTACAAGAATAAAACTACTATAATACTGCCCCTATGTACAGGAATATAACTACTATAATTTTGCCTCTATGTACAAGAATGTAACTACTATAATACTGCTCCTATGTACAAGAGCATAACTATTATAATACTGCCCCTATGTACAAGAATATAACTACTATAATACTGCCCCATATGTACAAGAATATAACTACTATAATACTGCCCCATATGTACAAGAATATAACTACTATAATACTGCCCCCTATGCACAAGAATATAACTACTATAATACTGCCTCCTATGTACAAGAATATAACTACTATAATACTGCCCCATATGTACAAGAATATAACTACTATAATACTGCCCCCTATGTACAAGAATATAACTACTATAATACTGCCCCTATGTACAAGAATATAACTACTATAATACTGCTCCTATGTACAAGAATATAACTACTATAATACTGCCTCCTATGTACAAGAATATAACTACTATAATACTGCCCCTATGTACAAGAATATAACTACTATAATACTGCTCCTATGTACAAGAATATAACTACTATAATACTGCCCCATATGTACAAGAATATAACTACTATAATACTGCCTCCTATGTACAAGAATATAACTACTATAATACTGCCCCATATGTACAAGAATATAACTACTATAATACTGCCCCCTATGCACAAGAATATAACTACTATAATACTGCCTCCTATGTACAAGAATATAACTACTATAATACTGCCTCCTATGTACAAGAATATAACTACTATAATACTGCCCCTATGTACAAGAATATAACTACTATAATACTGCTCCTATGTACAAGAATATAACTACTATAATACTGCCTCCTATGTACAAGAATATAACTACTATAATACTGCCCCTATGTACAAGAATATAACTACTATAATACTGCTCCTATGTACAAGAATATAACTACTATAATACTGCCCCCTATGTACAAGAATATAACTACTATAATACTGCCCCTATGTACAAGAATATAACTACTATAATACTGCCCCCTGTGTACAAGAATATAACTACTATAATACTGCTTCCTATGTACAAGAATATAACTACTATAATACTGCTTCCTATGTACAAGAATATAACTACTATAATACTGCTCCTATGTACAAGAATATAACTACTATAATACTGCCCCCTGTGTACAAGAATATAACTACTATAATACTGCTTCCCATGTACAAGAATATAACTACTATAATACTGCTCCTATGTACAAGAATATAACTACTATAATACTGCTCCTATGTACAAGAATATAACTACTGTAATACTGCTCCTATGTACAAGAATAGAACTACTGTAATACTGCCCTTATATACAAGAATATAACTGATATAATACTGCCTTCTATGTATATACAATGCATATACCTCTAGTAATTCATAGACAGCAGTTAGGTGTTACAGATTTTCAATAATCTCTTCTGTGAGCTGGAAGCTTTGGATGTTACAGACCAGCATTCATCATAGTGTGATCATACGCTGTTGTCTCGTATACATATGTGCAGTGTATGGCGGCGTCATTAATCAGCCCTAACAGAGAGTAAACCTGTGGTGCTATGAATAGCCTCTGCTCCATGAGTCACTGCTTAGCAGATGATGGTGACCGGAGATGTGAACACATATAATATACGGCCTCTTCTGCTTTCTAGAGCTGCGTGTGCTAGACGACTTCTTAAAGGGGCCATACACCCGAATGATGATCGCTACTGATACATCAGGAGGATAAAATCCTGATCTTATGATCATTAATTCAGTCTATTCCTTACAACCTTTTTTAAAACTCGGTGTAAATGACATTTTTCTCCTTAATCTTTTGTTGTGTGTTTTGTTTTTCTGCCTTTCCATTCCTGATATATGGGCCTGTCTTTCTTATATCTAAATTTAGTCTCTTAGCGAACTGGGCGTGGCCCTCAAGAATACGCCCACGAATAGTACAAGACTACACCTACTTGGCTAAGTAAACGACTAGGTATAAATTATGCTGTTCTCCTTAATCTTTCATTATATATCTTTTTATTTTTCTGTCTTTTCATTCCTGATATATGGCCCTGTCTAGTATATAAATTTAGTCTTTTAGCTAACTGGGCATGGCCCTCAAGAATACTCCCACGAATTGTCCTAGACCACACCTACTTGGCTAAGTAAAGGGAATAGATTTATATACAATAAAGACAGGTCCATATCTCGGGAACCGAGAGGCCAAGGAATAAAAGAAAAATAACACAGGATTCAGGAGAACAGCGACATTTACACCATGTTTAACAATTATATATTTACCGCAAGTGACATGTTGTCTTTAAAGTGTTTCTCCCAAATATATATATAGATATAGATAGATATATTTCTTTTATTTCTATCTATCTATCTATCTATCTATCTATCTATCTATCTATCTATCTATCTATCTATATATATATATATATTACATACATACAGAGAGATATCTCTCTCTAGATATATAGATATATATATATAGATAGATATAGATATAGATATAGATATAGAGGATAGATAGATAGATATATATAGATATATAGAGATATATATATATATATATATATATATATATATATATATATATATATATATATATATATATATATATATATATATATATATATATATATATATATATATATATATATATATATATATATATAAAAAATATATTTTTTATATATATATATATATATATATAAAAAATATATTTTTTATATATATATATATATATATATATATATAAAAAATATATTTTTTATGTATATATATAATATACAGTACAGACCAAATGTTTGGACTCACCTTCTCATTCAAAGAGTTTTCTTTATTTTCAGGACTCTGAAAATTGTAGATTCAACATTGAAGACATCAAAACTATGAATTAACACATGTGGAATGAAATAAGTGTGAAACAACTGAAAATATGTCTTATATTGTAGGTTCTTCAAAGTAGCCCCCTTTTGCTTTGATTACTGCTTTGCACACTCTTGGCATTCTCTTGATGAGCTTCAAGAGGTAGTCACCGGAAATGGTTTTCCAACAGTCTTGAAGGAGTTCCAGAGATGCTTAGCACTTGTTGGCCCTTTTGCCTTCACTCTGCGGTCCAGCTCATCCCAAACCATCTCAATTGGGTTCAGGTCTGGTGACTGTGGAGGCCAGGTCATCTGGTGTAGCACCCCATCACTCTCCTTCTTAGTCAAATAGCCCTTACACAACCTGGAGGTGTGTTTGGGGTCATTGTCCTGTTGAAAAATAAATTATGGTCCAACTAAACGCAAACCGGATGGAATAGCACGCCGCTGCAAGATGCTGTGGTAGCCATGCTGGTTCTGTATGCCTTCAATTTTGAATAAATCCCCAACAGTGTCACCAGCAAAGCACCTCCTCCTCCATGCTCACAGTGGGAACCAGGCATGTAGAGTCCATCCGTTCACCTTTTCTACAAAAACACGGTGGTTGGATCCAAAGATCTCAAATTTGGACTCATCAGACCAAAGCACAGATTTCCACTGGTCTAATGTCCATTCCTTGTGTTCTTTAGCCCAAACAAGTCTCTTCTGCTTGTTGCCTGTCCTTAGCAGTGGTTTCCTAGCAGATATTTTACCATGAAGGCCCGCTGCACAAAGTCTCCTCTTAACAGTTGTTCTAGAGATTAGATGGTGTGTCCAAACTTTTGGTCTGTACTGTCTGTGTATGTATATATATATATAGATATAGATATGTATAGATAGATATAGATATATGTATAGATAGATAGATAGATAGATATATGTATAGATAGATAGATATATGTATAGATAGATATATGTATAGATAGATATAGATATGTGTGTGTGTGTGTGTATATATAATATATATATATATATATATATATATATATATGTATATATATGTATGTATATATATATATATATATATATATGTATATATATGTATATATATATATATATATATATATATATATGTATATATATGTATATATATGTGTATATATATATGTATATATATATATATATATATATATATATATATATGTATATATATGTATATATATGTGTATATATATATATGTATATATATGTATATGTATATATATATATATAAAATATTATTTCTCTTTCCTTAACCGACCACCTACTGCGGCCGATTACCGATGTGGCCGATACTTATTAGAATTGGCTGTGCTTTTAAGATGGAAATCAGCGGTATCACGGATATCAATGAGCGAGACGATCGAAACTTTTTTTTTTAAAAAAAAAAAAAGACACGTCGGTAAGCAGACGTAAATGGAGTAAACCCTCTAAAAGAGTATTTTTAATTTTTAATTTTTTTTCATTTTTTTTTTTCTGCTGTTGATATATTATACATCTAATAGATGCGGAGAGGCAGGCTTTGGCAGATAACCTTGAGCAGATGTCTCCGCTGACAGGTTTGTCCTACCCAGACGTTTTCCCACTAAATAACCAGAGTGCACATATTGGATATTTGCATATTTAATAAAAAGCGTGCCGACCGCTGCAAACATTATGCTGCGGTAATTCAGATGACTTGTCTTTCTGACATATTATTTTTTTTTTTTTCCAGATTTTCTAGTACATTACATACCCAGCACCAACACAACATGTCCCTCCATGCCCCTCCAATATTGCGGATACTTTGCCCTAGAAATTCTAAAAAATAAGGCCATCGCTTCCGTGTGCCACAGCCACTGTTGGAGGGATCAGACCTTTGCCTGTTACTTTTTACTGGTCCTCAATGTCAAAGAGTATTTGATCCTCTGCCGATTGTGCACGTTTTCCCATCTACAAAGAATGAAGAGGTCTGTAATATTTATCATATGTAACTTGAACTGTTACAGACCGAATAAAAAAAATACAGAAAATCCCATTGTATGACTTTTAAATTAATTAATTTGTATTTTATTGCATGAAATAAGTATTTTATACAATAGAAAATCAGAACTTAATATTTGGTAGAAACCTTTGTTTGCGGTTACAGATGTCGGACGTTTCCGGTAGATCTTGACCAGGTTTGCACACACTGCAGCAGGGATTTTGACGACTCCTCCATACAGATCTTCTCCTGATCTTTCAGGTTTCAGGGCTGTCGCTGGCAACATTGAGTTTCAGCTCCTCCAAAGATCTTCTATTGGGTTCAGGTCTGGAGACTGGCTAGACCACTCCAGGACCTTGAAATGCTTCTTAGCGAGCTGCTCCTAATTGCCCTGGCTGGGTGTTTTGGGTTATGGTCATGCTGGAAGACCCAGTTATGACCCATCTTAAATGCTCTTACTGAGGGAAGGAAGTTTTTAGACAGAATCTTGCGATACATGACCCCATCCATCCTCCATTTTAATAAGGGGCAGTTTTCCTGGCCCCTTTGCAGAAAACCCCCCAAAGTATGATGTTTCCACCCTCATGCTTTACGATTGGGACGATGTTCTTGGGGTTGTACTTTTCCTTCTTCCTCCAAACACAAGAGTGGAGCGGATACCTAAAGTATTTTGGTCTCATCTGACCGTATGACCTTCTCCCTTGTCTCCTCTGGATAATCCAGATGATCATTGGTGAACTTCAAATGGGCCTAGATATGTGCGGGCATGAAGAGGAGAACCTTGCATGCCCTGAAGGATTATAATCTATGACTGCGTAGTGTGTTACTAATAATCTTTCTGACTGTGTGGTCCCAGCTCTCTTCAGGTCATTGACCAGGTCCTTCCGTGTAGTTCTGGGCTAATTCTTGACCCTTCTCAGAATCATGTTTACTCCACAAAACAAGATCTTGCATGGAGCCAAAGACCGAGTAAGACTGACAATCAGCTTGTGTTTCTTCTATTTTCTAATAATTGTGTTAACAGTTGTTGCCTTCTCACCAAGCTGCTTGCCTATTGTCCTAGAACTCATCCCAGCTTTGTGCAGGTCTACAATTTTGTCCCTGGTGTCCTTAGACAGCTCTTTGGTCTTGGCCATGGTGGAGAGGTTGGAGTGTGAGTGTGTGGACAGGTGTCTTTTATACAGGGAACGAGGTCAAACAGGTGCAATTAATACAGGTAATGAGTGCAGAGTAGGAGAAAAAATAACAGGTCTGTGAGAGCAGAATTCTTGCTTGTTGGTCGGTGATAAAATACTTATTTCATGTAATAAAATACAAATGAATTATTTAAAAATCATACAATGGGATTTTCTGGATTTTTATTATTTTAGAACAGTTGAAGTTACCTGCGATAATAATTTCAGACCTCTCCATTCTTTGTTGGTGGGAAAGCTTGAGGTATACTTATTTTCGGCACTGTGTACATACATATGTAGACAATATGTTGCCTCCATCACGCTTTGAAGCACCACTGTGTGTGTGTCTCTCCCATCGTGCCGTACAGAAGTGATATACTAAAGACCCTACACAGGTGGTACGATGCGTCCGTGTATTTGCGCACATGTGGTCTCTTTGATGTTTTATTACAGAGATATATGGATATACTTCTTTTCATCTGCCATGTTTGATGTCGGCTGTGGTCGGCCTGTACCTCTCTTTCTAGGAACAGATCATTAGCAAAGGGTGGAAAAAAAGGGGTTAACGAGGGAATAAAACGTCAGCAATTTCTGGGATTCAACCATCCCTTTGTATTCAGACTTATATTTGGTTTTGAGGTTCCGCTCGAACTCTCGGTACGCGATGGAGGTGGGTAAGTGTTTTGTTTCCTGGAGCTCAGGTCAGGGGTCGAGACAAGGAGAGTAACCAGTAGCAGAACATGAAGCTTGTGGGCCTTAATCCAAAATCCTCCACAGGTTCTTAAAGAGGACTTATCACCAAGTCAAAAGTGAGCAGTTTTTGCTTTTATCTTATTCCTGCTTTTCCCCTGAGTAATCTGTTTTTTGTTTTATTAAAATCCGCCATATGGCTGCAGAGATATGGGCCTTTATATTGTGTTGACATTTTTATGTGCTTTATCGAGTAGGCGTGGCATCCTAAAGACACGCCCACAGAGAATGCGGAGAGCCAAGCCCCCTTGTAAAAAGGCTGTTAAGGAAAAAGCTGGAGACAGAGGCTCCTAGACTGGCCCTCAGGCTAGGAAAACCCTACATATGCCAGATCTAAGAGATACCTCTGAAGGTGAGGATGTCTGAGCCGCCTTCCTGGCCCTACTCCTGACCAGATCTGATCCTTTACCTCCTGCTCCAAAGGGAGGACCAGGACAAAAGTGTGATAAAACCAACAGAAATAGACAAACAGGGGAAACCAAAACTCATATCTTTGTGTGAGCGTGCTGTGAGATAAAAGACTATAAGAGGTAAGGAGGAAAATAAGAACAGGGAGGAAACAACAAGATTATGAGAAGATTCCACTACAACTCCAGCACCACGCAATATAATCACCAGCAGGACTGGGACGCAACCGCACACAAGCCAACACAGCAATAAACTATAATCGGCATGGGAAGACAGATTCCACCATCTTAACAAGGTGGGGAGCCAATGTAATCGGTTTCCAACAACATGTGACCCTAGAGGATAGAGCACATTTCTGGTCGATGCCCGAGCCTGCCTGTGTAACTCAGGAAAAAAAACAGAGAAACCATAGTGTGGAGTGTCAGAATCTGTAGTGTGAACAGCATCGGATGCCGCCATGACAAAACCATAAAGAGTAACACAAATAAATAGGCCCATATCTCTGTAACCGTATGGCGGATTTAAAAAAGAAAAAACCCTGAATACTCAGCGGAGCAACGGGAATAAGTAGGAGCAAAATATGGACACTTTTGACCTGGTGACCGATACTCTTTAAAGATAGACATCTTTTGGGCCCTCCAAAATTCCATGTTTTTGTTTTTTAATATATTGCCCCTTTTGAAGTGAATGGTGTTGAGCTGCAATACCTCACACGTCCTGTAGAGAGGTGAGGCGCTATTTTTGTAATTGTTTCCAATCCTTGCTCCTCTTACGGTGACAGATGTAAAAGGGAACATTAGCATCTTTTGGTGCACGAGCAATGCATATATCACGGGAATTATGCAGCGTTTCAATATGGAGCAGATGCGAATATTCACGGCCAGAAATATATTCCTACACATGGGAAGCACGGTGCATGGTAATCAGCATGCTAATGTCCCAGAATCGATTACACTGTCAGAGGGTTTCATGCTCCACCGGGTGTAATTGGACGCGCGGCCTGTTTCCCCCGTACCGGTCCCCTCGTCTGTAATGGCTGCACTCACTGTACCTAATAACCATTACAAGCCGAAATGGAATTTTATTCCCGTCGCGTTCCGGGCCGTCCTTACAAATTCAATTACGTCAGTGGTTGCCATGTAACCCGGTCGGCTTGTATTGTCACATCCCGAGGCTATAGGACTAGTGGAACGCACGTATAGCGGTAAAAAGTTGTGCCAAATGACAATCTGTAAGCTTTGAGGAGCACAGCGTGTGTAGTAGGAACCAAAAATCCTCCCGTCTAGCTTGGAATGCCGCCGTATGGAGCATATAGATGAAAATCTCGTCAGTAGGACCCGTCCGTTATGTGGTTGGGTTCCCGGGAATGCAGCCCTGCCGGGCACCTGTCTGTGTGGGTTGGAGGAGCAGCTGTGTGGGAATCTGTGTCCCGTATTCTCTACATTACGTTGATATTTTTAGATCCCGGCGATCGTTTAGTATTCTGCAAGCTGCGGTGCGTCCTCCGAGCAGCTGCGTCCGGGCCAGAAACATGGAATTATCTACTGTCTGCCCTGCTCCATGAAGACGAGCTGGTACCACAGTTCCGCTACTGTGTAATTGTTGGTTTCTTAAAGGGTAACAGACATCTAATATATAAAGCTGAATGTGTGTATGTCCGGGATTGGCATCTGCACCGTCGCAGCTACAGCCAAAATATTTTGCACACTCACACTTCTGGACCCCGAGAGCGTCATAGGCTATGTTTTGAGGGGAAATTTTAACCCCGCGCTTTACAGTTATTCACCAAAAAACCTGCCTCCATTAAATCGAATGGAGCTGGGAGCCACAGTGCAGCCAGAACTTCAGAAGAATGCGCAGCCACGCCCTTATATGGAATGTTGGCGTGTCACAATGCAGCCAGGGAAAGAGACAGACAGGGAAAGAGACAGACACAGCCAGGGAAAGAGGCAGACACAGACAGGGTAAGAAACAGACACAAAGAGACACACAGACAAAGACAGACACAGGGAAAGAGACAGAGAGGGTAAGAGACAGAGAGGGTAAGAGACAGAGAGGGTAAGAGACAGAGAGGGTAAGAGACAGAGAGGGTAAGAGACAGAGAGGGTAAGAGACAGAGAGGGTAAGAGACAGAGAGGGTAAGAGACAGACAGAGGCAAAGAGGGAATTAGACAGACTGGGAAAGAGACAGACAGAGGCAAAGAGGGAATTAGACAGACGGAGAAAGAGACAGACAGACAAAGAGAGAGACAGATATATACAGAGGGGGAGACAGACATTCTAATTACATTTCTTTCTATTTGTTTTGTGGTTTTTGTGTGCAGAATACATTTTTGTTAATACATTCTATTTTGTTAACAGCAGTTATTTAACCCGGGCGAAGCCTGGTATTACAGCTACTTCCCTATAAAATCCTGTCTTACGACCTTCCATTTGAGTCTTCTGCCAATTGGCAGAGGTGAGAAATGTCACAACTTTTCTGGACCATGGACAGTTTGGTTAATGAGGCATTGTCACTTCTTTGCGCCAATTTGATTATTCTTTTATGAGCCCTTATTGCACTTGCCATAAATGTTTGTTTTGTTTTTGAATTTTGGGATACAGTCGTCCCCTGCTATATCATGGTTCACTTATTGTGGCTTCACGGTAGCGCGGGTATCGGGGAGGGGGGCGGCAACGGTGGTGGAGCGGGGTCACAGCAGGCAGGGGATGTGGTGGAGCAGGACAATACGGCGGCTGTCCCAGATGCGCGCTGCAGGCGCTGGCAGGAACATCCAGAAACGGACAGT
Organism: Anomaloglossus baeobatrachus; assembly: GCF_048569485.1. Lineage (NCBI taxonomy): Eukaryota > Metazoa > Chordata > Amphibia > Anura > Aromobatidae > Anomaloglossus > Anomaloglossus baeobatrachus. The sequence continues at coordinate 43,388,928 of NC_134358.1, forward strand.
GGTGCGCGCTTCAAAGAAATGGCGCCCGTAGTCAGCGTGTGCACAGATTGAGCTATCAGATCAATGACGACCTGAGATCTCATCTGCCCACGCAACACCTCCAGGCGCCATTTTCCTTAAGTCCACTCTTGGGAAATCAATGGGCTGTACACAGATGAGATGTTGGGCCGAGCGCTCAATCTTATTATTTGAAGCCTGCACCGCCAATATTTTCAGGATGGCCCCTGCCTCACCTTCCGCAGCTCACAGTCCACAGCATTGCCCCTGCCTCCTGTCACCATTCTCCACCACCCCCCAGTAAGCTAGATTCGGCTTATAATATACACTCCTCATTTTCCTCCCAAATTTTTGGCAAGAAAAGTGCGTTTTATAATCCGAAAATACAGAGAAAGTATAACTCAGCTACTTCACAGATTTTCACCTATCACGGGGGTTTCCAGAATGTAACTCCCGTGACAGATCACTATTTGATATCTTAGCTCAGCTCCTCTACTACGAGGTTGGTTAAAGAAACAAGCTTTTATTAGCATGACAATAGTAAAAGAAATTCCACTTAAAGGGTAACTGTCATTTGCCATAAATAGATAATTTTTTGGTCTGAGGTAAATGCCGCTGTTCTCCTGAATCCAGCGATGTTTTTCTTTTTTTCCTGCGCCTCTCTGTTCTCATGATATGGCCTCTTCTTTCTTATATAAATCCAGTCTTGTTATCAAATTGGGCGTGGTCCTCGGAATCCTCTTGAGCACCACGCCTGCTTGATACATCGGGAAGAGGAGGCCATATCTCAGAAACAGAGAGGCGTAGAAACAAAAGAAAAACATCGCTGGATTCAGGAGAACAACGGCATTTACCTCAGACCAAAAAAATATATATTTATGTCAAATGACAGTTACCCTTTAAGTGGAATTTCTTTGTTTACTATTGTCAGGCTAATAAAACCTTATTTCTTTTTCCAATCTTGTAGAGGAGCCTGAGCTAAGATATCGAATATCCCGAAATTCTGATATTGGTGACTCGTCATGGGCCGGGTCAGGGACAAAGCAAATGCGTATTTTCAGGACTGAATTTATTGGTGACCATCAATGGGCTTTACCAGTAGAATAGCCAATATACCATTTGGGATATTTCATTCAGCAAGGACTAATATTCATGTGACGAAGGCCTGGAAATGATCTTGCAGGGCCCAGTCTTCACCTTTTTTTTTTTTTTTTTTTTTTTTTTTATATTTTTTAGCCATGCTTAAAATGACAAAAGCAAAGCCAAAATTCCCTTTGCGATGTCTCGGTCTACTTGGCGGCACCGTGACTACTAAATTTCCTTGCGGCAGGTATGCCACGGGCTTTGTTCCACCCGGGTACCATCTGCGTTCCTTTGTATGCCTTTTCTAAATCCATGTGATGTTTCCTTCAAGCAATACATTTTTCTCCCGACATCCAAAAACACTAGTAGGCTAATTGCCTTCCGTGGCATTGGCCGTTGCGTGCGGGCAGCTCATCGGCACTGACATAGATTTCCATCTGGACGAGAGTCCGAGCTCGCTCGGGGGCTTTTACAATGAATGATTCCAGTGTGCAAGAATCTGACAGCCTTATATTCCTCCATAATGATAAGCAACTAAGTGTAAAATTACTGATGGGGGGGCGACTGCTGGATACTAAAATAGGTAAAGAAGACCTTCGGGGCCCCCACTAATGAGGATTTTATCTCCATAGTGGTCTAATTGCTTGAATTTTGGAGGGTGGTCTACATTTTACAAATCATTTTTGTGAGACTAGTCCTCCAAAAATAAGGTGATCACCTATGGGAAAGTGGACAGCAAGTTTTCAATTTCCCTGTGGTACTGTTACGGGTGACACAGTCATGTGGTTTCTGGCAATAGAAGGTCACAGCGTTTGGCTGTGCAAAATGCTCCCTGACTTTCTATTGTTTTTGCTGTTAGTATTCATTGTAATAGGTAGCTTTCCTGTTGGATTTTCATCTCTCCCCCTTTTGGACCTAGCAGGAGCTCGCCTTCCACCCAGCTGCTATATTGTCTTGGTGCTTAAATACTCCCATCTTCCCTGGACTGGTGCAGGTGATATTATTCAGTTCATACTAGCTCTGGTTGCAAGCAGATGGCTTGCTCTCTTCTCTCATTGATGCTAAACTCCTGCCTGAGTCATCAGTGGATAAGTAGTTCATGCTTTTTTCCCTGTATGTCCTCCTTGTGTCTTCCTTTAGCATTTAGTGGGGTTGACTAAAAGCTCATCCCACCGGTTCCTTATTTAGGGTCCAGCACTAGGAGATACCTAGGGTCAGGTATCCGGCTCGGCGGATAGATGCAAACCTTATCCAGGGTGGTGAGGGACCTAGGGACCAGCAGTAGGTTTGGTCACAGGTCACCATCTCCCTCTTGCCTTACCTTTCGCCGCTCCCTTGGTACTTTCCCATACCTAGCGTAATAAGCCACCCCCACATGAGAAAAAAATCTTTACACTGCACAGCTTCCATGTGATGCAACACTAAAGGGAGAAGGGGTGAAGGAAAGGTTGGAAGAGATGCATTAAAGGGTTAACAAGCTCCGTCAATACCGCGAATTGCAGAAGAATTGAGGCCACTTCATTGCGGTATAAATTCCTGGAGGACATGGGAAGACTTAATGGATGATACTGCTGACCTGCATGTGGATGGGAGGAAGGACGGCTGAATGAGCAAGCTTTATAGCCGGTCGCTTCCCCTACGCCGAGTAATTGTTGTTGAACGCTTTCAGGCGAATGTAATCTCTAGAGCCGGCTGTCAAAGATGGTCTTCGGCGGGGCTCCTCGATGTGTCTTTCTTAACCTTATCATTGCGGAAACCTTCTAAAATCTACTAAGACAGGCCCTTCAAGATCTACACGCAAACCCCTCCAAGTGCCACTGCAGATGGAGGCCCCCGCTTTCTTTGTGCATACGTGCCAGCTTCCCGTTACTCTTCCTTGACCCCATCATACTATTTTTCTTCCATATTCGCGTAAATGGCCACCCACATCAGTAATTTCAATACACTCCATAGAACCCTTTGGGTTTATATTCCAGTTTTCTTGTCCTTGAAGAGCTTTTTCTGATATTTTTTGGAAGCTGGACCATTGCAACGTGCTATTTACTGCCACCTAATGGCCACATTTGCGTCAATTGATTTGGCTTTGATTATGGATTAACAAGTTACTTTTAACATGCCAACCTCTCCCATATCATACTTCTACCCTGCTGTCACCATAGAGCCGATCGCCCACCATTGTTGGACTATACGACCATTTGTTAAAGTAGTTTTTGCTACTTCAGAAGTTTCAGGTTTTCTATCAGCGCTGATCAGAACTCAAGGAAGTTTGTAAATTCAAATTCTCTGAGAAAATCTCTAATCCCCGAAGGGTGGACTCTTTATTATATACTACGTACTAATCATGCATAAATGTAGGTTTTCCTAGAATAGTAACAAATGGCAGAATACTTAACTGCATAGTAATTACTGACACTCCCAGCATCCACCCAGCTTATTCACACCCCCTCAACAGTTCTTTGTTTTAAAAGTGGAATCCCACCCCTTTCTAAACAATCTTTTGACAGGTCTGAAGATTTTTGCTTTTTTTATTTTAGCACACACTTCATATCATCCATCAATATCATCCATCATTCATCAAAATCATCTATCAATATCATCCATCATCAATCACCTCCATCCCTCATCAGTCACCTCCATCCCTCATCAGTCACCTCCATCCCTCATCAGTCACCTCCATCCATCAGTCACCTCCATCCATCAGTCACCTCCATCCATCATCAGTCACCTCCA
>NC_134358.1:43397737-43400237 GCF_048569485.1 Anomaloglossus baeobatrachus
CACCACGCCACACCTAAGCCTTCCTGTAATGGTGTAGATAGAGGACAGGGGCTCCTAGACTGGCTTTCAGGCTAGGGGACCCTAGCTATCCCTAATCCCAGAGTTACCTCTGAAGGTGAGGATATCTGGGCCGTTTTCCTTGCCCTGCTCCTGGCCAGCCCTGATCTTATACCCCCTCCCCCAAATCCCTGGGGACGATCGGGACAGGAGTGATAAAGCCAACAGAAATGGACAGACCGGGGAAACCAAATCTCTATCTCATGGCACATACACAGAGGTATAAGACAAAAAGAGCCTAGGAGGAAAATAACAAGACAGCAGGATAACTCCTCAACAACTCCACACACAAAGTAATACAATCACCAGCAGGACTGGGGTATAACAGCACATGGACCGGTTTAGCAAAAGCTATAGTCGGCATGGGAAGACTGGCTCCACCAGCTTAAAAAGGCAGGGTTACTGTGATAGGTCTCCCACGACATGTGATCCAAGAGGTAAGCAGCAGGCTAGCAGAAATTAACTCCTGCACGCCTGATCACTAATGAGAACATAGCTGGTTGACGTCTGAGCCGGTCTGTCTAACTCAGAAGCACCAAAGGCGGCTTAGTGGTGAGTGTTAGACTCTGCAGTGTGAACAGCGCCAGATGCCGCCATGACACTCGGTGAATTTAGAGCCAAACACCGTGAGACACTTTCTTGTGGACGTCCCTCATTTTTAGACTCTTTGGTCGCTCTCTCATCTTTGCCCCATTAAATGTGCCAGCCTGCGTCACGTCTATTGTCTACTTGATACTAATGTTTGGAGCCTGTGACAACCGCCAAGGATTTCTCCTTGAAAAGAAAGAACCTGTGCATTACCGAGACATCAGTGCGCAGGTCCCAGCACATTATTCGCTCACATTAATGCCTGGTCTGGGAATTTGTTTTTAGTGGATTTGACATTTGCTACTATAGAAAAGTATTTTCTGTGTCCTTTACGATTTTACTATCATGTGATGGTGTCGCATTCACAATTTGACCTTGCAGAGTTTGCAGGCAGAGGCGAGCAGCGAGACCTTGTGGAGTCCTGTTCTCTGGCTCAGGCGGAAATATCTAGATTGTGCCTGCAAGTGTGCGACCCTAGTATTAGTATATCAACACTCACTAGGAGTATTGTGCTAATGCCACTATGTGTGTAAGTAAAATGTAAGTACTATATTACTGCCTTTAATGTATAAAAAATAACTGCTATAATACTGCTCCTATGTAAAAGAATATAACTACTATAATACTGCCCTTATGTACAAGAATATAACTACTATAATACTGCCCCCTATGTACAAGAATACAACTACTATAATACTGCCCTTAGGTACAAGAATATAACTACTATAATACTGCCCCTATGTAAAATCATATAACTACTATAATACTGCCCCCTATGTACAAGAATATAACTACTATAATACTGCCCCCTATGTACAAGAATACAACTACTATAATACTGCCCCCTATGTACAAGAATACAACTACTATAATACTGCCCTTATGTACAAGAATATAACTATTATAATACTGCCCCTACGTACAAGAATAGAACTACTATAATACTGTTCCTATGTACAAGAATATAACTACTATAATACTGCCCTCTATGTACAAGAATATAACTACTATAATACTGCCCCTATGTATAGAATATAACTACTATAATACTGCCCCTATGTACAAGAATATAACTACTATAATACTGCCCCCTATGTATAGAATATAACTACTATAATACTGCCCCCTATGTATAGAATATAACTACTATAATACTGCCCCCTATGTATAGAATATAACTACTATAATACTGCCCCCTATGTATAGAATATAACTACTAGAATACTGCCCCTATGTATAGAATATAACTACTATAATACTGCCCCCTATGTACAAGAATATCATACTACCCCTATGTACCACGAGTATAACTACTATAATATTGCCTTTATGTACAAGAATATAAAATGATGACCACAAAGGAGTTGTCCAGAATTGGGGTTAAAGTCTGCAGTCACTCTGTTACTGCAGACTTGTGATTCCTCACAGTGTGCATAGTGCGTGCTGTCAGGATTCCATTTTATTTGTATTGAGCAAAGCTGCGCAAGTCTCATTGGGATATCACCGCATGTATGCAAATCACATACTTGTTGTTACGCGCCCGCCTTCTCCTGGCGCCAGGAAAAAAAAATATCCTGACTGCGCGCACTGTGCATGCTGTAAGGATTCACAAGACTTGAATCCAAAGCCTGGACAACCCTTTTAAGGATATACAACACTATGACAGGTGATAATGATGTCTCTTCTTGTCCTGGAGTCTTCCATCGCTACCCCTTATGACCCATATAAAAAAAAACCCTATAATTCTGCTGGCTGTTCCTGTAAGTGTTTATATAAAGATTATCTAGATTTACTGGGCAGAGGGTGGAATTTGTTTTTTCTTCATTTTTTATGAATTGTTTATTGAAGCTTACAA